>NW_027446182.1:110000-112500 GCF_038048845.1 Mixophyes fleayi | reverse complement strand
CCAGGTGCTGTAGGCCTTTTTTTTTCTCTCTTGTTCCGGCTTCCTTCAATGCTGGTTTTGAGAGTTATAAGAGATGTAGGTCATTAAGAAAACAATAACTACAGCCACACCACCCTGTACAAGCTCAATCTCATCTGATCTTGGAAGCTAAGCAGGGCTGGGCCTCGTAAGTACTTGGATGGGAGACCACCTGGGAATACCAGGTGCTGTAGGCCTTTTTTTTTTCTCGCTTGTTCCGGCTTCCATCAAAGCTGGTTTTCAGATGTATAAGAGATGTAGGTCAGTAAGAAACCAATAGCTACAGCCACACCACCCTCAACAAGCCCAATCTCATCTGATCTTGGAAGCTAAGCAGGGCTGGGCCTGGTAAGTACTTGGATGGGAGACCACCTGGGAATACCAGGTGCTGTAGGCCTTTTTTTTTTCTCGCTTGTTCCGGCTTCCATCAAAGCTGGTTTTCAGATGTATAAGAGATGAAGGTCAGTAGGAAACCAATACCTACAGCCACACCACCCTGCACAAGCCTGATCTTGGAAGCTAAGCAGGGCCATGCCTGGTTAGTACTTGGATGGTAGACCACCTGGGAGTTCCAGGTGCTGTCTGCCTTTTTTTTTTCTCTCTTGTTCCGGCTTCCTTCAATGCTGGTTTGAAATGTATAAGAGATGTAGGTCATTAGGAAACCAATACCTACAGCTATACCACCCTGAACAAGCCCAATCTCGTCTGATCTTGGAAGCTAAGCAGGGCCGGGCCTGGTTAGTACTTGGATGGGAGACCACCTGGGAATACCAGGTGCTGTAGGCCTTTTTTTTTTCTCTCTTGTTCCTGCTTCCATCAATGCTGGTTTTGAGATGTATAAGAGATGTAGGTCATTAGGAAACCAATACCTACAGCCACACCACCCTGAACAAGCCCAATCTCATCTGATGTTGAAAGCTAATTAGGGCCAGGCCTGGTTAGTACTTGGATGGGAGACCACCTGGGAATACCAGGTGCTGTAGGCCTTTTTTTTTTCTCTCTTGTTCCAGCTTCCATCAATGCTGGTTTTGAGATGTATAAGAGATGTAGGTCATTAGGAAAACAATACCTACAGCCACACCACTGTGAACAAGCCCAATCTTGTCTGATCTTGGATGCTAAGCAGGGTTGGGCCTGGTTAGTACTTGGAAGGGAGACCACCTGGGAATTTCAGGTGTTGTAGGCCTTTTTCTACTTCTCTTTTGTGCCGGCTTCCTTCAATGCTGGTTTTGAGATGTATAAGAGATGTAGGTCATTAGGAAGCCAATACCTACAGCCACACCACCCTGAACAAGCCCAATCTTGTCTGATCTTGGAAGCTAAGCAGGGTTGTGCCTGGTTAGTACTTGGATGGGAGACCACCTGGGAATACCAGGTGCTGTAGGCCATTTTTTTTTCTCTCTTGTTCCAGCTTCCATCAATGCTGGTTTTGAGATGTATAAGAGATGTAGGTCATTAGGAAAACAATACCTACAGCCACACCACTGTGAACAAGCCCAATCTTGTCTGATCTTGGATGCTAAGCAGGGTTGGGCCTGGTTAGTACTTGGATGGGAGACCACCTGGGAATTTCAGGTGTTGTAGGCCTTTTTCTACTTCTCTTTTGTGCCGGCTTCCTTCAATGCTGGTTTTGAGATGTATAAGAGATGTAGGTCATTAGGAAACCAATACCTACAGCCACACCACCCTGCACAAGCCCAATCTCATCTGATCTTGAAAGCTAAGCAGGTCTGGGACTGGTTAGTACTTGGATGGGAGACCACCTGGGAACACCAGGTGCCGTAGGCTTTTTTTTTTCTCTCTTGTTCCGGCTTCCATCAATGCTGGTTTTGAGATGTATAAGAGATGTAGGTCATTAAGAAACCAATACCTACAGCCACACCACCCTGAACAAGCCCAATCTCATCTGATCTTGAAAGCTAATTAGGGCCAGGCCTGGTTAGTACTTGGATGGGAGACCACCTGGGAATACCAGGTGCTGTAGGCCTTTTTTTTTTCTCTCTTGTTCCGGCTTCCTTCAATGCTGGTTTTGAGATGTATAAGAGATGTAGGTCACTAGGAAACCCATACCTACAGCCACACCACCCTGAACAAGCCTGATCTTGGAAACTAAACAATGTCCGGCCTGGTTAGTACTTGGATGGGAGACCACCTGGGAATACCAGGTGCTGTAGGCCTTTTTTTTCTCTCTTGTTCCGGCTTCCTTCAATGCTGGTTTTGAGATGTATAAGAGATGTAGGTCATTAGGAAACCAATACCTACAGCCACACCACCCTGTACAAGCTCAGTCTCATCTGATCTTGGAAGCTAAGCAGGGCTGGGCCTGGTAAGTACTTGGATGGGAGACCACCTGGGAATACCAGGTGCTGTAGGCCTTTTTTTTTTCTCGCTTGTTCCGGCTTCCATCAAAGCTGGTTTTCAGATGTATAAGAGATGTAGGTCAGTATGATACCAATAGCTACAGCCACACCACCCTCAATAA
>NW_027446181.1:0-76409 GCF_038048845.1 Mixophyes fleayi | reverse complement strand
TCTTGGAAACAATGACTTACATCAATCCTTTTACATAATTCTTGTTTATCCTGACATTTCTAACATTGCCCACAAATATCAACTTTCTAAGTCTTTCTGAAAAGGAGAAATCGCAAAACATAGTCATTTTTTCATTGGAGTCCAAAAACAACGCTTTTTTACACTCCAGTCTCCCTTTCTCTTGGAAACAATGACTTACATCAATCCATTTACATAATTCTTATTTCTCATGACATTTCTAACATTGCCCACAATTATCAGCTTTCTAATTCTTTCTGAGCAAGAGAAATCGCAAAATATAGTCATTTCTTCATTGCCGTCCAAAAACAACGCTTTTTTACACTCCTGTCTCCCTTTCTCTTGGAAACAATGACTTACATCAATCCTTTTACATAATTCTTGTTTCACCTGACATTTCTGACATTGCCCACAATTATCAACTTTCTAAGTCTTTCTGAGCAGGAGAAATCGCAAAATATAGTCATTTCTTCATTGCCGTCCAAAAACAACGCTTTTTTACACTCCTGTCTCCCTTTCTCCTGGAAACAATGACTTACATCAATCCTTTTACATAATTCTTGTTTCTCATGACATTTCTAACATTGCCCACAATTATCAACTTTCTAAGTCTTTCTGAGCAAGAGAAATCGCAAAACAGTCATTTATTCATTGCCGTCCAAAAACAATGCTTTTTTACACTCTAGTCTCCCTTTCTCTTGGAAACAATGACTTACATCAATCCTTTTACATAATTCTTGTTTCTCCTGACATTTCTAACATTGCCCACAAATATCCACTTTCTAAGTCTTTCTGAGCAGGAGAAATCGCAAAACATAGTCATTTCTTCATTGCAGTCCAAAAACAACGCTTTTTTACACTCCAGTCTCCCTTTCTCTTGGAAACAATGACTTACATCAATCCTTTTACATAATTCTTGTTTCTCATGACATTTCTAACATTGTCCACAATTATCAACTTTCTAAGTCTTTCTGAGCAGGAGAAATCGCAAAACATAGTCATTTCTTCATTGCCGTCCAAAAACAACGCTTTTTTACACTCCTGTCTCCCTTTCTCTTGGAAACAATGACTTACATCAATCCTTTTACATAATTCTTGTTTCTCCTGACATTTCTAACATTGCCCACAATTATTAACTTTCTAAGTCTTTCTGAGCAGGAGAAATCGCAAAACATAGTCATTTCTTCATTGCCGTCCAAAAACAACGTTTTTTTACACTCCAGTCTCCCTTTCTCTTGGAAACAATGACTTACATCAATCCTTTTACATAATTCTTGTTTCTCATGACATTTCTAACATTGCCCACAATTATCAACTTTCTAATTCTTTCTGAGCAAGAGAAATCGCAAAATATAGTCATTTCTTCATTGCCGTCCAAAAACAACACTTTTTTACACTCCTGTCTCCCTTTCTCTTGGAAACAATGACTTACATCAATCCTTTTACATAATTCTTGTTTATCCTGTCATTTCTAACATTGCCCACAAATATCAACTTTCTAAGTCTTTCTGAGCAGGAGAAATCGCAAAACATAGTCATTTCTTCATTGGAGTCCAAAAACAACGCTTTTTTACACTCCAGTCTCCCTTTCTCTTGGAAACAATGACTTACATCAATCCTTTTACATAATTCTTATTTCTCATGACATTTCTAACATTGCCCACAATTATCAACTTTCTAATTCTTTCTGAGCAAGAGAAATCGCAAAATATAGTCATTTCTTCATTGCCGTCCAAAAACAACGCTTTTTTACACTCCTGTCTCCCTTTCTCTTGGAAACAATGACTTACATCAATCCTTTTACATAATTCTTGTTTCTCCTGACATTTCTAACATTGCCCACAATTATCAACTTTCTAAGTCTTTCTGAGCAGGAGAAATCGCAAAATATAGTCATTTCTTCATTGCCGTCCAAAAACAACGCTTTTTACACTCCTGTCTCCCTTTCTCCTGGAAACAATGACTTACATAAATCCTTTTACATAATTCTTGTTTCTCCTGACATTTCTAACATTGCCCACAATTATCAACTTTCTAAGTCTTTCTGAGCAAGAGAAATCGCAAAACAGTCATTTATTCATTGCCGTCCAAAAACAATGCTTTTTTACACTCCAGTCTCCCTTTCTCTTGGAAACAATGACTTACATCAATCCTTTTACATAATTCTTGTTTCTCATGACATTTCTAACATTTTCCACAATTATCAACTTTCTAAGTCTTTCTGAGCAGGAGAAATCGCAAAACATAGTCATTTCTACATTGCCGTCCAAAAACAACGCTTTTTTACACTCCTGTCTCCCTTTCTCTTGGAAACAATGACTTACATTAATCCTTTTACATAATTCTTGTTTCTCCTGACATTTCTAACATTGCCCACAATTATTAACTTTCTAAGTCTATCTGAGCAGGAGAAATCGCAAAACATAGTCATTTCTTCATTGCAGTCCAAAAACAACGCTTTTTTACACTCCAGTCTCCCTTTCTCTTGGAAACAATGACTTACATCAATCCTTTTACATAATTCTTGTTTCTCCTGACATTTCTAACATTGCCCACAATTATCAACTTTCTAAGTCTTTCTGAGCAGGAGAAATCGCAAAATATAGTCATTTCTTCATTGCCGTCCAAAAACAACGCTTTTTTACACTCCAGTCTCCCTTTCTCTTGGAAACAATGACTTACATCAATCCTTTTACATAATTCTTGTTTATCCTGTCATTTCTAATATTGCCCACAAATATCAACTTTCTAAGTCTTTCTGAGCAGGAGAAATCGCAAAACATAGTCATTTCTTCATTGGAGTCCAAAAACAATGCTTTTTTTACACTCCAGTCTCCCTTTCTCTTGGAAACAATGACTTACATCAATCCTTTTACATAATTCTTGTTTCTCCTGTCATTTCTAACATTGCCCACAATTATTAACTTTCTAAGTCTTTCTGAGCAGGAGAAATCGCAAAACATAGTCATTTCTTAATTGCAGTCCAAAAACAACGCTTTTTTACACTCCAGTCTCCCTTTCTCTTGGAAACAATGACTTACATCAATCCTTTTACATAATTCTTGTTTCTCCTGACATTTCTAACATTGCCCACAATTATTAACTTTCTAAGTCTTTCTGAGCAGGAGAAATCGCAAAACATAGTCATTTCTTCATTGCAGTCCAAAAACAACCCTTTTTTACACTCCAGTCTCCCTTTCTCTTGGAAACAATGACTTACATCAATCCTTTTACATAATTCTTGTTTCTCATGACATTTCTAACATTACCCACAATTATCAACTTTCTAAGTCTTTCTGAGCAAGAGAAATCGCAAAACAGTCATTTATTCATTGCCGTCCAAAAACAATGCTTTTTTACACTCCAGTCTCCCTCTCTCTTGGAAACAATGACTTACATCAATCCTTTTACATAATTCTTGTTTCTCATGACATTTCTAACATTTTCCACAATTATCAACTTTCTAAGTCTTTCTGAGCAGGAGAAATCGCAAAACATAGTCATTTCTTCATTGCAGTCCAAAAACAACGCTTTTTTACACTCCTGTCTCCCTTTCTCTTGGAAACAATGACTTACATCAATCCTTTTACATAATTCTTGTTTCTCCTGACATTTCTAACATTGCCCACAATTATTAACTTTCTAAGTCTTTCTGAGCAGGAGAAATCGCAAAACATAGTCATTTCTTCATTGCAGTCCAAAAACAACGCTTTTTTACACTCCAGTCTCCCTTTCTCTTGGAAACAATGACTTACATCAATCCTTTTACATAATTCTTGTTTCTCATGACATTTCTAACATTACCCACAATTATCAACTTTCTAAGTGTTTCTGAGCAAGAGAAATCGCAAAACAGTCATTTATTCATTGCCGTCCAAAAACAATGCTTTTTTACACTCCAGTCTCACTTTCTCTTGGAAACAATGACTTACATCAATCCTTTTACATAATTCTTGTTTCTCATGACATTTCTAACATTACCCACAATTATCAACTTTCCAAGTCTTTCTGAGCAGGAGAAATCGCAAAACATAGTCATTTCTTCATTGCCGTCCAAAAACAACGCTTTTTTACACTCCAGTCTCCCTTTCTCTTGGAAACAATGACTTACATCAATCCTTTTACATAATTCTTGTTTATCCTGTCATTTCTAACATTGCCCACAAATATCAACTTTCTAAGTCTTTCTGAGCAGGAGAAATCGCAAAACATAGTCATTTCTTCATTGGAGTCCAAAAACAACGCTTTTTTACACTCCAGTCTCCCTTTCTCTTGGAAACAATGACTTACATCAATCCTTTTACATAATTCTTATTTCTCATGACATTTCTAACATTGCCCACAATTATCAACTTTCTAATTCTTTCTGAGCAAGAGAAATCGCAAAATATAGTCATTTCTTCATTGCCGTCCAAAAACAACGCTTTTTTACACTCCTGTCTCCCTTTCTCTTGGAAACAATGACTTACATCAATCCTTTTACATAATTCTTGTTTCTCCTGACATTTCTAACATTGCCCACAATTATCAACTTTCTAAGTCTTTCTGAGCAGGAGAAATCGCAAAATATAGTCATTTCTTCATTGCCGTCCAAAAACAACGCTTTTTTACACTCCTGTCTCCCTTTCTCCTGGAAACAATGACTTACATAAATCCTTTTACATAATTCTTGTTTCTCCTGACATTTCTAACATTGCCCACAATTATCAACTTTCTAAGTCTTTCTGAGCAAGAGAAATCGCAAAACAGTCATTTATTCATTGCCGTCCAAAAACAATGCTTTTTTACACTCCAGTCTCCCTTTCTCTTGGAAACAATGACTTACATCAATCCTTTTACATAATTCTTGTTTCTCATGACATTTCTAACATTTTCCACAATTATCAACTTTCTAAGTCTTTCTGAGCAGGAGAAATCGCAAAACATAGTCATTTCTTCATTGCCGTCCAAAAACAACGCTTTTTTACACTCCTGTCTCCCTTTCTCTTGGAAACAATGACTTACATCAATCCTTTTACATAATTCTTGTTTCTCCTGACATTTCTAACATTGCCCACAATTATTAACTTTCTAAGTCTTTCTGAGCAGGAGAAATCGCAAAACATAGTCATTCCTTCATTGCAGTCCAAAAACAACGCTTTTTTACACTCCAGTCTCCCTTTCTCTTGGAAACAATGACTTACATCAATCCTTTTACATAATTCTTATTTCTCATGACATTTCTAACATTGCCCACAATTATCAACTTTCTAATTCTTTCTGAGCAAGAGAAATCGCAAAATATAGTCATTTCTTCATTGCCGTCCAAAAACAACGCTTTTTTACACTCCTGTCTCCCTTTCTCTTGGAAACAATGACTTACATCAATCCTTTTACATAATTCTTGTTTCTCCTGACATTTCTAACATTGCCCACAATTATCAACTTTCTAAGTCTTTCTGAGCAGGAGAAATCGCAAAATATAGTCATTTCTTCATTGCCGTCCAAAAACAACGCTTTTTTACACTCCAGTCTCCCTTTCTCTTGGAAACAATGACTTACATCAATCCTTTTACATAATTCTTGTTTATCCTGTCATTTCTAACATTGCCCACAAATATCAACTTTCTAAGTCTTTCTGAGCAGGAGAAATCGCAAAACATAGTCATTTCTTCATTGGAGTCCAAAAACAATGCTTTTTTTACACTCCAGTCTCCCTTTCTCTTGGAAACAATGACTTACATCAATCCTTTTACATAATTCTTGTTTCTCCTGTCATTTCTAACATTGCCCACAATTATTAACTTTCTAAGTCTTTCTGAGCAGGAGAAATCGCAAAACATAGTCATTTCTTAATTGCAGTCCAAAAACAACGCTTTTTTACACTCCAGTCTCCCTTTCTCTTGGAAACAATGACTTACATCAATCCTTTTACATAATTCTTGTTTCTCCTGACATTTCTAACATTGCCCACAATTATTAACTTTCTAAGTCTTTCTGAGCAGGAGAAATCGCAAAACATAGTCATTTCTTCATTGCAGTCCAAAAACAACGCTTTTTTACACTCCAGTCTCCCTTTCTCTTGGAAACAATGACTTACATCAATCCTTTTACATAATTCTTGTTTCTCATGACATTTCTAACATTACCCACAATTATCAACTTTCTAAGTCTTTCTGAGCAAGAGAAATCGCAAAACAGTCATTTATTCATTGCCGTCCAAAAACAATGCTTTTTTACACTCCAGTCTCCCTCTCTCTTGGAAACAATGACTTACATCAATCCTTTTACATAATTCTTGTTTCTCATGACATTTCTAACATTTTCCACAATTATCAACTTTCTAAGTCTTTCTGAGCAGGAGAAATCGCAAAACATAGTCATTTCTTCATTGCAGTCCAAAAACAACGCTTTTTTACACTCCTGTCTCCCTTTCTCTTGGAAACAATGACTTACATCAATCCTTTTACATAATTCTTGTTTCTCCTGACATTTCTAACATTGCCCACAATTATTAACTTTCTAAGTCTTTCTGAGCAGGAGAAATCGCAAAACATAGTCATTTCTTCATTGCAGTCCAAAAACAACGCTTTTTTACACTCCAGTCTCCCTTTCTCTTGGAAACAATGACTTACATCAATCCTTTTACATAATTCTTGTTTCTCATGACATTTCTAACATTACCCACAATTATCAACTTTCTAAGTGTTTCTGAGCAAGAGAAATCGCAAAACAGTCATTTATTCATTGCCGTCCAAAAACAATGCTTTTTTACACTCCAGTCTCACTTTCTCTTGGAAACAATGACTTACATCAATCCTTTTACATAATTCTTGTTTCTCATGACATTTCTAACATTGCCCACAATTATCAACTTTCTAAGTCTTTCTGAGCAGGAGAAATCGCAAAACATAGTAATTTCTTCATTGCAGTCCAAAAACAACGCTTTTTTACACTCCAGTCTCCCTTTCTCTTGGAAACAATGACTTACATCAATCCTTTTACATAATTCTTGTTTATCCTGTCATTTCTAACATTGCCCACAAATATCAACTTTCTAAGTCTTTCTGAGCAGGAGAAATCGCAAAACATAGTCATTTCTTCATTGCCGTCCAAAAACAACGCTTTTTTACACTCCAGTCTCCCTTTCTCTTGAAAACAATGACTTACATCAATCCTTTTACATAATTCTTATTTCTCATGACATTTCTAACATTGCCCACAATTATCAACTTTCTAATTCTTTCTGAGCAAGAGAAATCGCAAAATATAGTCATTTCGTCATTGCCGTCCAAAAACAACGCTTTTTTACACTCCTGTCTCCCTTTCTCTTGGAAACAATGACTTACATCAATCCTTTTACATAATTCTTGTTTCTCCTGACATTTCTAACATTGCCCACAATTATCAACTTTCTAAGTCTTTCTGAGCAGGAGAAATCGCAAAATATAGTCATTTCTTCATTGCCGTCCAAAAACAACGCTTTTTTACACTCCTGTCTCCCTTTCTCCTGGAAACAATGACTTACATAAATCCTTTTACATAATTCTTGTTTCTCATGACATTTCTAACATTGCCCACAAATATCAACTTTCTAAGTCTTTCTGAGCAAGAGAAATCGCAAAACAGTCATTTATTCATTGCCGTCAAAAAACAATGCTTTTTTACACTCCAGTCTCCCTTTCTCTTGGAAACAATGACTTACATCAATCCTTTTACATAATTCTTATTTCTCATGACATTTCTAACATTGCCCACAATTATCAACTTTCTAATTCTTTCTGAGCAAGAGAAATCGCAAAATATAGTCATTTCTTCATTGCCGTCCAAAAACAACGCTTTTTTACACTCCTGTCTCCCTTTCTCTTGGAAACAATGACTTACATCAATCCTTTTACATAATTCTTGTTTCTCCTGACATTTCTAACATTGCCCACAATTATCAACTTTCTAAGTCTTTCTGAGCAGGAGAAATCGCAAAACATAGTCATTTCTTCATTGCAGTCCAAAAACAACGCTTTTTTACACTCCAGTCTCCCTTTCTCTTGGAAACAATGACTTACATCAATCCTTTTACATAATTCTTATTTCTCATGACATTTCTAACATTGCCCACAATTATCAACTTTCTAATTCTTTCTGAGCAAGAGAAATCGCAAAATATAGTCATTTCTTCATTGCCGTCCAAAAACAACGCTTTTTTACACTCCTGTCTCCCTTTCTCTTGGAAACAATGACTTACATCAATCCTTTTACATAATTCTTGTTTCTCCTGACATTTCTAACATTGCCCACAATTATCAACTTTCTAAGTCTTTCTGAGCAGTAGAAATCGCAAAATATAGTAATTTCTTCATTGCCGTCCAAAAACAACGCTTTTTTACACTCCTGTCTCCCTTTCTCCTGGAAACAATGACTTTCATCAATCCTTTTACATAATTCTTGTTTCTCATGACATTTCTAACATTGCCCACAATTATCAACTTTCTAATTCTTTCTGAGCAAGAGAAATTGCAAAACAGTCATTTATTCATTGCCGTCCAAAAACAATGCTTTTTTACACTCCAGTCTCCCTTTCTCTTGGAAACAATGACTTACATCAATCCTTTTACATAATTCTTGTTTCTCCTGACATTTCTAACATTGCCCACAAATATCAACTTTCTAAGTCTTTCTGAGCAGGAGAAATCGCAAAACATAGTCATTTCTTCATTGCAGTCCAAAAACAACGCTTTTTTAAACTCCAGTCTCCCTTTCTCTTGGAAACAATGACTTACATCAATACTTTTACATAATTCTTGTTTCTCATGACATTTCTAACATTGTCCACAATTATTAACTTTCTAAGTCTTTCTGAGCAGGAGAAATCGCAAAACATAGTCATTTCTTCATTGCAGTCCAAAAACAACGCTTTTTTACACTCCAGTCTCCCTTTCTCTTGGAAACAATGACTTACATCAATCCTTTTACATAATTCTTGTTTCTCCTGACATTTCTAACATTGCCCACAATTGTTAACTTTCTAAGTCTTTCTGAGCAGGAGAAATCGCAAAACATAGTCATTTCTTCATTGCAGTCCAAAAACAACACTTTTTTACACTCCAGTCTCCCTTTCTCTTGGAAACAATGACTTACATCAATCCTTTTACATAATTCTTATTTCTCATGACATTTCTAACATTGCCCACAATTATCAACTTTCTAATTCTTTCTGAGCAAGAGAAATCGCAAAATATAGTCATTTCTTCATTGCCGTCCAAAAACAACGCTTTTTTACACTCCTGTCTCCCTTTCTCTTGGAAACAATGACTTACATCAATCCTGTTACATAATTCTTGTTTCTCCTGACATTTCTAACATTGCCCACAATTATTAACTTTCTAAGTCTTTCTGAGCAGGAGAAATCGCAAAACATAGTCATTTCTTCATTGCAGTCCAAAAACAACGCTTTTTTACACTCATGTCTCCCTTTCTCTTGGAAACAATGGCTTACATCAATCCTTTTACATAATTCTTGTTTCTCATGACATTTCTAACATTGCCCACAATTATCAACTTTCTAAGTCTTTCTGAGCAAGAGAAATCGCAAAACAGTCATTTATTCATTGCCGTCCAAAAACAATGCTTTTTTACACTCCAGTCTCCCTTTCTCTTGGAAACAATGACTTACATCAATCCTTTTACATAATTCTTGTTTCTCATGACATTTCTAACATTTTCCACAATTATCAACTTTCTAAGTCTTTCTGAGCAGGAGAAATCGCAAAACATAGTCATTTCTTCATTGCCGTCCAAAAACAACGCTTTTTTACACTCCTGTCTCCCTTTCTCTTGGAAACAATGACTTACATCAATCCTTTTACATAATTCTTGTTTCTCCTGACATTTCTAACATTGCCCACAATTATTAACTTTCTAAGTCTTTCTGAGCAGGAGAAATCGCAAAACATAGTCATTTCTTCATTGCAGTCCAAAAACAACGCTTTTTTACACTCCAGTCTCCCTTTCTCTTGGAAACAATGACTTACATCAATCCTTTTACATAATTCTTATTTCTCATGACATTTCTAACATTGCCCACAATTATCAACTTTCTAATCCTTTCTGAGCAAGAGAAATCGCAAAATATAGTCATTTCTTCATTGCCGTCCAAAAACAACGCTTTTTTACACTCCTGTCTCCCTTTCTCTTGGAAACAATGACTTACATCAATCCTTTTACATAATTCTTGTTTCTCCTGACATTTCTAACATTGCCCACAATTATCAACTTTCTAAGTCTTTCTGAGCAGGAGAAATCGCAAAATATAGTAATTTCTTCATTGCCGTCCAAAAACAACGCTTTTTTACACTCCAGTCTCCCTTTCTCTTGGAAACAATGACTTACATCAATCCTTTTACATAATTCTTGTTTCTCCTGACATTTCTAACATTGCCCACAATTATCAACTTTCTAAGTCTTTCTGAGCAGGAGAAATCGCAAAATATAGTCATTTCTTCATTGCCGTCCAAAAACAACGCTTTTTTACACTCCTGTCTCCCTTTCTCCTGGAAACAATGACTTACATCAATCCTTTTACATAATTCTTGTTTCTCCTGACATTTCTAACATTGCCCACAATTATTAACTTTCTAAGTCTTTCTGAGCAGGAGAAATCGCAAAACATAGTCATTTCTTCATTGCAGTCCAAAAACAACGCTTTTTTACACTCCAGTCTCCCTTTCTCTTGGAAACAATGACTTACATCAATCCTTTTACATAATTCTTATTTCTCATGACATTTCTAACATTGCCCACAATTATCAACTTTCTAATCCTTTCTGAGCAAGAGAAATCGCAAAATATAGTCATTTCTTCATTGCCGTCCAAAAACAACGCTTTTTTACACTCCTGTCTCCCTTTCTCTTGGAAACAATGACTTACATCAATCCTTTTACATAATTCTTGTTTCTCCTGACATTTCTAACATTGCCCACAATTATCAACTTTCTAAGTCTTTCTGAGCAGGAGAAATCGCAAAATATAGTAATTTCTTCATTGCCGTTCAAAAACAACGCTTTTTTACACTCCAGTCTCCCTTTCTCTTGGAAACAATGACTTACATCAATCCTTTTACATAATTCTTGTTTCTCCTGACATTTCTAACATTGCCCACAATTATCAACTTTCTAAGTCTTTCTGAGCAGGAGAAATCGCAAAATATAGTCATTTCTTCATTGCCGTCCAAAAACAACGCTTTTTTACACTCCAGTCTCCCTTTCTCCTGGAAACAATGACTTACATAAATCCTTTTACATAATTCTTGTTTCTCATGACATTTCTAACATTGCCCACAAATATCAACTTTCTAAGTCTTTCTGAGCAAGAGAAATCGCAAAACAGTCATTTATTCATTGCCGTCCAAAAACAATGCTTTTTTACACTCCAGTCTCCCTTTCTCTTGGAAACAATGACTTACATCAATCCTTTTACATAATTCTTGTTTCTCCTGACATTTCTAACATTGCCCACAAATATCAACTTTCTAAGTCTTTCTGAGCAGGAGAAATCGCAAAACATAGTCATTTCTTCATTGCAGTCCAAAAACAACGCTTTTTTACACTCCAGTCTCCCTTTCTCTTGGAAACAATGACTTACATCAATCCTTTTACATAATTCTTATTTCTCATGACATTTCTAACATTGCCCACAATTATCAACTTTCTAATTCTTTCTGAGCAAGAGAAATCGCAAAATATAGTCATTTCTTCATTGCCGTCCAAAAACAACGCTTTTTTACACTCCTGTCTCCCTTTCTCTTGGAAACAATGACTTACATCAATCCTTTTACATAATTCTTGTTTCTCCTGACATTTCTAACATTGCCCACAATTATCAACTTTCTAAGTCTTTCTGAGCAGTAGAAATCGCAAAATATAGTAATTTCTTCATTGCCGTCCAAAAACAACGCTTTTTTACACTCCTGTCTCCCTTTCTCCTGGAAACAATGACTTACATCAATCCATTTACATAATTCTTGTTTCTCATGACATTTCTAACATTGTCCACAATTATCAACTTTCTAAGTCTTTCTGAGCAGGAGAAATCGCAAAACATAGTCATTTCTTCATTGCCATCCAAAAACAACGCTTTTTTACACTCCTGTCTCCCTTTCTCTTGGAAACAATGACTTACATCAATCCTTTTACATAATCCTTGTTTCTCCTGACATTTCTAACATTGCCCACAAATATCAACTTTCTAAGTCTTTCTGAGCAGGAGAAATCGCAAAACATAGTAATTTCTTCATTGCAGTCCAAAAACAACGCTTTTTTACACTCCAGTCTCCCTTTCTCTTGGAAACAATGACTTACATCAATCCTTTTACATAATTCTTGTTTCTCATGACATTTCTAACATTACCCACAATTATCAACTTTCTAAGTCTTTCTGAGCAAGAGAAATCGCAAAACAGTCATTTATTCATTGCCGTCCAAAAACAATGCTTTTTTACACTCCAGTCTCACTTTCTCTTGGAAACAATGACTTACATCAATCCTTTTACATAATTCTTGTTTCTCATGACATTTCTAACATTGCCCACAATTATCAACTTTCTAAGTCTTTCTGAGCAGGAGAAATCGCAAAACATAGTCATTTCTTCATTGCCGTCCAAAAACAACGCTTTTTTACACTCCAGTCTCCCTTTCTCTTGGAAACAATGACTTACATCAATCCTTTTACATAATTCTTGTTTATCCTGTCATTTCTAACATTGCCCACAAATATCAACTTTCTAAGTCTTTCTGAGCAGGAGAAATCGCAAAACATAGTCATTTCTTCATTGGAGTCCAAAAACAACGCTTTTTTACACTCCAGTCTCCCTTTCTCTTGGAAACAATGACTTACATCAATCCTTTTACATAATTCTTATTTCTCATGACATTTCTAACATTGCCCACAATTATCAACTTTCTAATTCTTTCTGAGCAAGAGAAATCGCAAAATATAGTCATTTCTTCATTGCCGTCCAAAAACAACGCTTTTTTACACTCCTGTCTCCCTTTCTCCTGGAAACAATGACTTACATAAATCCTTTTACATAATTCTTGTTTCTCCTGACATTTCTAACATTGCCCACAATTATCAACTTTCTAAGTCTTTCTGAGCAAGAGAAATCGCAAAACAGTCATTTATTCATTGCCGTCCAAAAACAATGCTTTTTTACACTCCAGTCTCCCTTTCTCTTGGAAACAATGACTTACATCAATCCTTTTACATAATTCTTGTTTCTCATGACATTTCTAACATTTTCCACAATTATCAACTTTCTAAGTCTTTCTGAGCAGGAGAAATCGCAAAACATAGTCATTTCTTCATTGCCGTCCAAAAACAACGCTTTTTTACACTCCAGTCTCCCTTTCTCTTGGAAACAATGACTTACATCAATCCTTTTACATAATTCTTGTTTCTCATGACATTTCTAACATTACCCACAATTATCAACTTTCTAAGTCTTTCTGAGCAAGAGAAATCGCAAAACAGTCATTTATTCATTGCCGTCCAAAAACAATGCTTTTTTACACTCCAGTCTCACTTTCTCTTGGAAACAATGACTTACATCAATCCTTTTACATAATTCTTGTTTCTCATGACATTTCTAACATTGCCCACAATTATCAACTTTCTAAGTCTTTCTGAGCAGGAGAAATCGCAAAACATAGTCATTTCTTCATTGCCGTCCAAAAACAACGCTTTTTTACACTCCAGTCTCCCTTTCTCTTGGAAACAATGACTTACATCAATCCTTTTACATAATTCTTGTTTATCCTGTCATTTCTAACATTGCCCACAAATATCAACTTTCTAAGTCTTTCTGAGCAGGAGAAATCGCAAAACATAGTCATTTCTTCATTGGAGTCCAAAAACAACGCTTTTTTACACTCCAGTCTCCCTTTCTCTTGGAAACAATGACTTACATCAATCCTTTTACATAATTCTTATTTCTCATGACATTTCTAACATTGCCCACAATTATCAACTTTCTAATTCTTTCTGAGCAAGAGAAATCGCAAAATATAGTCATTTCTTCATTGCCGTCCAAAAACAACGCTTTTTTACACTCCTGTCTCCCTTTCTCTTGGAAACAATGACTTACATCAATACTTTTACATAATTCTTGTTTCTCCTGACATTTCTAACATTGCCCACAATTATCAACTTTCTAAGTCTTTCTGAGCAGGAGAAATCGCAAAATATAGTCATTTCTTCATTGCCGTCCAAAAACAACGCTTTTTTACACTCCTGTCTCCCTTTCTCCTGGAAACAATGACTTACATAAATCCTTTTACATAATTCTTGTTTCTCCTGACATTTCTAACATTGCCCACAATTATCAACTTTCTAAGTCTTTCTGAGCAAGAGAAATCGCAAAACAGTCATTTATTCATTGCCGTCCAAAAACAATGCTTTTTTACACTCCAGTCTCCCTTTCTCTTGGAAACAATGACTTACATCAATCCTTTTACATAATTCTTGTTTCTCATGACATTTCTAACATTTTCCACAATTATCAACTTTCTAAGTCTTTCTGAGCAGGAGAAATCGCAAAACATAGTCATTTCTTCATTGCCGTCCAAAAACAACGCTTTTTTACACTCCTGTCTCCCTTTCTCTTGGAAACAATGACTTACATCAATCCTTTTACATAATTCTTGTTTCTCCTGACATTTCTAACATTGCCCACAATTATTAACTTTCTAAGTCTTTCTGAGCAGGAGAAATCGCAAAACATAGTCATTTCTTCATTGCAGTCCAAAAACAACGCTTTTTTACACTCCAGTCTCCCTTTCTCTTGGAAACAATGACTTACATCAATCCTTTTACATAATTCTTATTTCTCATGACATTTCTAACATTGCCCACAATTATCAACTTTCTAATTCTTTCTGAGCAAGAGAAATCGCAAAATATAGTCATTTCTTCATTGCCGTCCAAAAACAACGCTTTTTTACACTCCTGTCTCCCTTTCTCTTGGAAACAATGACTTACATCAATCCTTTTACATAATTCTTGTTTCTCCTGACATTTCTAACATTGCCCACAATTATCAACTTTCTAAGTCTTTCTGAGCAGGAGAAATCGCAAAATATAGTCATTTCTTCACTGCCGTCCAAAAACAACGCTTTTTTACACTCCAGTCTCCCTTTCTCTTGGAAACAATGACTTACATCAATCCTTTTACATAATTCTTGTTTATCCTGTCATTTCTAACATTGCCCACAAATATCAACTTTCTAAGTCTTTCTGAGCAGGAGAAATCGCAAAACATAGTCATTTCTTCATTGGAGTCCAAAAACAATGCTTTTTTTACACTCCAGTCTCCCTTTCTCTTGGAAACAATGACTTACATCAATCCTTTTACATAATTCTTGTTTCTCCTGTCATTTCTAACATTGCCCACAATTATTAACTTTCTAAGTCTTTCTGAGCAGGAGAAATCGCAAAACATAGTCATTTCTTAATTGCAGTCCAAAAACAACGCTTTTTTACACTCCAGTCTCCCTTTCTCTTGGAAACAATGACTTACATCAATCCTTTTACATAATTCTTGTTTCTCCTGACATTTCTAACATTGCCCACAATTATTAACTTTCTAAGTCTTTCTGAGCAGGAGAAATCGCAAAACATAGTCATTTCTTCATTGCAGTCCAAAAACAACGCTTTTTTACACTCCAGTCTCCCTTTCTCTTGGAAACAATGACTTACATCAATCCTTTTACATAATTCTTGTTTCTCATGACATTTCTAACATTACCCACAATTATCAACTTTCTAAGTCTTTCTGAGCAAGAGAAATCGCAAAACAGTCATTTATTCATTGCCGTCCAAAAACAATGCTTTTTTACACTCCAGTCTCCCTCTCTCTTGGAAACAATGACTTACATCAATCCTTTTACATAATTCTTGTTTCTCATGACATTTCTAACATTTTCCACAATTATCAACTTTCTAAGTCTTTCTGAGCAGGAGAAATCGCAAAACATAGTCATTTCTTCATTGCAGTCCAAAAACAACGCTTTTTTACACTCCTGTCTCCCTTTCTCTTGGAAACAATGACTTACATCAATCCTTTTACATAATTCTTGTTTCTCCTGACATTTCTAACATTGCCCACAATTATTAACTTTCTAAGTCTTTCTGAGCAGGAGAAATCGCAAAACATAGTCATTTCTTCATTGCAGTCCAAAAACAACGCTTTTTTACACTCCAGTCTCCCTTTCTCTTGGAAACAATGACTTACATCAATCCTTTTACATAATTCTTGTTTCTCATGACATTTCTAACATTACCCACAATTATCAACTTTCTAAGTGTTTCTGAGCAAGAGAAATCGCAAAACAGTCATTTATTCATTGCCGTCCAAAAACAATGCTTTTTTACACTCCAGTCTCACTTTCTCTTGGAAACAATGACTTACATCAATCCTTTTACATAATTCTTGTTTCTCCTGACATTTCTAACATTGCCCACAAATATCAACTTTCTAAGTCTTTCTGAGCAGGAGAAATCGCAAAACATAGTCATTTCTTCATTGCAGTCCAAAAACAACGCTTTTTTAAACTCCAGTCTCCCTTTCTCTTGGAAACAATGACTTACATCAATACTTTTACATAATTCTTGTTTCTCATGACATTTCTAACATTGTCCACAATTATTAACTTTCTAAGTCTTTCTGAGCAGGAGAAATCGCAAAACATAGTCATTTCTTCATTGCAGTCCAAAAACAACGCTTTTTTACACTCCAGTCTCCCTTTCTCTTGGAAACAATGACTTACATCAATCCTTTTACATAATTCTTGTTTCTCCTGACATTTCTAACATTGCCCACAATTGTTAACTTTCTAAGTCTTTCTGAGCAGGAGAAATCGCAAAACATAGTCATTTCTTCATTGCAGTCCAAAAACAACACTTTTTTACACTCCAGTCTCCCTTTCTCTTGGAAACAATGACTTACATCAATCCTTTTACATAATTCTTATTTCTCATGACATTTCTAACATTGCCCACAATTATCAACTTTCTAATTCTTTCTGAGCAAGAGAAATCGCAAAATATAGTCATTTCTTCATTGCCGTCCAAAAACAACGCTTTTTTACACTCCTGTCTCCCTTTCTCTTGGAAACAATGACTTACATCAATCCTGTTACATAATTCTTGTTTCTCCTGACATTTCTAACATTGCCCACAATTATTAACTTTCTAATTCTTTCTGAGCAAGAGAAATCGCAAAATATAGTCATTTCTTCATTGCCGTCCAAAAACAACGCTTTTTTACACTCCTGTCTCCCTTTCTCTTGGAAACAATGACTTACATCAATCCTTTTACATAATTCTTGTTTCTCCTGACATTTCTAACATTGCCCACAATTATCAACTTTCTAAGTCTTTCTGAGCAGGAGAAATCGCAAAATATAGTCATTTCTTCACTGCCGTCCAAAAACAACGCTTTTTTACACTCCAGTCTCCCTTTCTCTTGGAAACAATGACTTACATCAATCCTTTTACATAATTCTTGTTTATCCTGTCATTTCTAACATTGCCCACAAATATCAACTTTCTAAGTCTTTCTGAGCAGGAGAAATCGCAAAACATAGTCATTTCTTCATTGGAGTCCAAAAACAATGCTTTTTTTACACTCCAGTCTCCCTTTCTCTTGGAAACAATGACTTACATCAATCCTTTTACATAATTCTTGTTTCTCCTGTCATTTCTAACATTGCCCACAATTATTAACTTTCTAAGTCTTTCTGAGCAGGAGAAATCGCAAAACATAGTCATTTCTTAATTGCAGTCCAAAAACAACGCTTTTTTACACTCCAGTCTCCCTTTCTCTTGGAAACAATGACTTACATCAATCCTTTTACATAATTCTTGTTTCTCCTGACATTTCTAACATTGCCCACAATTATTAACTTTCTAAGTCTTTCTGAGCAGGAGAAATCGCAAAACATAGTCATTTCTTCATTGCAGTCTAAAAACAACGCTTTTTTACACTCCAGTCTCCCTTTCTCTTGGAAACAATGACTTACATCAATCCTTTTACATAATTCTTGTTTCTCATGACATTTCTAACATTACCCACAATTATCAACTTTCTAAGTCTTTCTGAGCAAGAGAAATCGCAAAACAGTCATTTATTCATTGCCGTCCAAAAACAATGCTTTTTTACACTCCAGTCTCCCTCTCTCTTGGAAACAATGACTTACATCAATCCTTTTACATAATTCTTGTTTCTCATGACATTTCTAACATTTTCCACAATTATCAACTTTCTAAGTCTTTCTGAGCAGGAGAAATCGCAAAACATAGTCATTTCTTCATTGCAGTCCAAAAACAACGCTTTTTTACACTCCTGTCTCCCTTTCTCTTGGAAACAATGACTTACATCAATCCTTTTACATAATTCTTGTTTCTCCTGACATTTCTAACATTGCCCACAATTATTAACTTTCTAAGTCTTTCTGAGCAGGAGAAATCGCAAAACATAGTCATTTCTTCATTGCAGTCCAAAAACAACGCTTTTTTACACTCCAGTCTCCCTTTCTCTTGGAAACAATGACTTACATCAATCCTTTTACATAATTCTTGTTTCTCATGACATTTCTAACATTACCCACAATTATCAACTTTCTAAGTGTTTCTGAGCAAGAGAAATCGCAAAACAGTCATTTATTCATTGCCGTCCAAAAACAATGCTTTTTTACACTCCAGTCTCACTTTCTCTTGGAAACAATGACTTACATCAATCCTTTTACATAATTCTTGTTTCTCCTGACATTTCTAACATTGCCCACAAATATCAACTTTCTAAGTCTTTCTGAGCAGGAGAAATCGCAAAACATAGTCATTTCTTCATTGCAGTCCAAAAACAACGCTTTTTTAAACTCCAGTCTCCCTTTCTCTTGGAAACAATGACTTACATCAATACTTTTACATAATTCTTGTTTCTCATGACATTTCTAACATTGTCCACAATTATTAACTTTCTAAGTCTTTCTGAGCAGGAGAAATCGCAAAACATAGTCATTTCTTCATTGCAGTCCAAAAACAACGCTTTTTTACACTCCAGTCTCCCTTTCTCTTGGAAACAATGACTTACATCAATCCTTTTACATAATTCTTGTTTCTCCTGACATTTCTAACATTGCCCACAATTGTTAACTTTCTAAGTCTTTCTGAGCAGGAGAAATCGCAAAACATAGTCATTTCTTCATTGCAGTCCAAAAACAACACTTTTTTACACTCCAGTCTCCCTTTCTCTTGGAAACAATGACTTACATCAATCCTTTTACATAATTCTTATTTCTCATGACATTTCTAACATTGCCCACAATTATCAACTTTCTAATTCTTTCTGAGCAAGAGAAATCGCAAAATATAGTCATTTCTTCATTGCCGTCCAAAAACAACGCTTTTTTACACTCCTGTCTCCCTTTCTCTTGGAAACAATGACTTACATCAATCCTGTTACATAATTCTTGTTTCTCCTGACATTTCTAACATTGCCCACAATTATTAACTTTCTAAGTCTTTCTGAGCAGGAGAAATCGCAAAACATAGTCATTTCTTCATTGCAGTCCAAAAACAACGCTTTTTTACACTCATGTCTCCCTTTCTCTTGGAAACAATGACTTACATCAATCCTTTTACATAATTCTTGTTTCTCATGACATTTCTAACATTGCCCACAATTATCAACTTTCTAAGTCTTTCTGAGCAAGAGAAATCGCAAAACAGTCATTTATTCATTGCCGTCCAAAAACAATGCTTTTTTACACTCCAGTCTCCCTTTCTCTTGGAAACAATGACTTACATCAATCCTTTTACATAATTCTTGTTTCTCATGACATTTCTAACATTTTCCACAATTATCAACTTTCTAAGTCTTTCTGAGCAGGAGAAATCGCAAAACATAGTCATTTCTTCATTGCCGTCCAAAAACAACGCTTTTTTACACTCCTGTCTCCCTTTCTCTTGGAAACAATGACTTACATCAATCCTTTTACATAATTCTTGTTTCTCCTGACATTTCTAACATTGCCCACAATTATTAACTTTCTAAGTCTTTCTGAGCAGGAGAAATCGCAAAACATAGTCATTTCTTCATTGCAGTCCAAAAACAACGCTTTTTTACACTCCAGTCTCCCTTTCTCTTGGAAACAATGACTTACATCAATCCTTTTACATAATTCTTATTTCTCATGACATTTCTAACATTGCCCACAATTATCAACTTTCTAATCCTTTCTGAGCAAGAGAAATAGCAAAATATAGTCATTTCTTCATTGCCGTCCAAAAACAACGCTTTTTTACACTCCTGTCTCCCTTTCTCTTGGAAACAATGACTTACATCAATCCTTTTACATAATTCTTGTTTCTCCTGACATTTCTAACATTGCCCACAATTATCAACTTTCTAAGTCTTTCTGAGCAGGAGAAATCGCAAAATATAGTAATTTCTTCATTGCCGTCCAAAAACAACGCTTTTTTACACTCCAGTCTCCCTTTCTCTTGGAAACAATGACTTACATCAATCCTTTTACATAATTCTTGTTTCTCCTGACATTTCTAACATTGCCCACAATTATCAACTTTCTAAGTCTTTCTGAGCAGGAGAAATCGCAAAATATAGTCATTTCTTCATTGCCGTCCAAAAACAACGCTTTTTTACACTCCTGTCTCCCTTTCTCCTGGAAACAATGACTTACATAAATCCTTTTACATAATTCTTGTTTCTCATGACATTTCTAACATTGCCCACAAATATCAACTTTCTAAGTCTTTCTGAGCAAGAGAAATCGCAAAACAGTCATTTATTCATTGCCGTCCAAAAACAATGCTTTTTTACACTCCAGTCTCCCTTTCTCTTGGAAACAATGACTTACATCAATCCTTTTACATAATTCTTGTTTCTCCTGACATTTCTAACATTGCCCACAAATATCAACTTTCTAAGTCTTTCTGAGCAGGAGAAATCGCAAAACATAGTCATTTCTTCATTGCAGTCCAAAAACAACGCTTTTTTACACTCCAGTCTCCCTTTCTCTTGGAAACAATGACTTACATCAATCCTTTTACATAATTCTTATTTCTCATGACATTTCTAACATTGCCCACAATTATCAACTTTCTAATTCTTTCTGAGCAAGAGAAATCGCAAAATATAGTCATTTCTTCATTGCCGTCCAAAAACAACGCTTTTTTACACTCCTGTCTCCCTTTCTCTTGGAAACAATGACTTTCATCAATCCTTTTACATAATTCTTGTTTCTCCTGACATTTCTAACATTGCCCACAATTATCAACTTTCTAAGTCTTTCTGAGCAGTAGAAATCGCAAAATATAGTAATTTCTTCATTGCCGTCCAAAAACAACGCTTTTTTACACTCCTGTCTCCCTTTCTCCTGGAAACAATGACTTACATCAATCCATTTACATAATTCTTGTTTCTCATGACATTTCTAACATTGTCCACAATTATCAACTTTCTAAGTCTTTCTGAGCAGGAGAAATCGCAAAACATAGTCATTTCTTCATTGCCATCCAAAAACAACGCTTTTTTACACTCCTGTCTCCCTTTCTCTTGGAAACAATGACTTACATCAATCCTTTTACATAATCCTTGTTTCTCCTGACATTTCTAACATTGCCCACAAATATCAACTTTCTAAGTCTTTCTGAGCAGGAGAAATCGCAAAACATAGTAATTTCTTCATTGCAGTCCAAAAACAACGCTTTTTTACACTCCAGTCTCCCTTTCTCTTGGAAACAATGACTTACATCAATCCTTTTACATAATTCTTGTTTCTCATGACATTTCTAACATTACCCACAATTATCAACTTTCTAAGTCTTTCTGAGCAAGAGAAATCGCAAAACAGTCATTTATTCATTGCCGTCCAAAAACAATGCTTTTTTACACTCCAGTCTCACTTTCTCTTGGAAACAATGACTTACATCAATCCTTTTACATAATTCTTGTTTCTCATGACATTTCTAACATTGCCCACAATTATCAACTTTCTAAGTCTTTCTGAGCAGGAGAAATCGCAAAACATAGTCATTTCTTCATTGCCGTCCAAAAACAACGCTTTTTTACACTCCAGTCTCCCTTTCTCTTGGAAACAATGACTTACATCAATCCTTTTACATAATTCTTGTTTATCCTGTCATTTCTAACATTGCCCACAAATATCAACTTTCTAAGTCTTTCTGAGCAGGAGAAATCGCAAAACATAGTCATTTCTTCATTGGAGTCCAAAAACAACGCTTTTTTACACTCCAGTCTCCCTTTCTCTTGGAAACAATGACTTACATCAATCCTTTTACATAATTCTTATTTCTCATGACATTTCTAACATTGCCCACAATTATCAACTTTCTAATTCTTTCTGAGCAAGAGAAATCGCAAAATATAGTCATTTCTTCATTGCCGTCCAAAAACAACGCTTTTTTACACTCCTGTCTCCCTTTCTCTTGGAAACAATGACTTACATCAATCCTTTTACATAATTCTTGTTTCTCCTGACATTTCTAACATTGCCCACAATTATCAACTTTCTAAGTCTTTCTGAGCAGGAGAAATCGCAAAATATAGTCATTTCTTCATTGCCGTCCAAAAACAACGCTTTTTTACACTCCTGTCTCCCTTTCTCCTGGAAACAATGACTTACATAAATCCTTTTACATAATTCTTGTTTCTCCTGACATTTCTAACATTGCCCACAATTATCAACTTTCTAAGTCTTTCTGAGCAAGAGAAATCGCAAAACAGTCATTTATTCATTGCCGTCCAAAAACAATGCTTTTTTACACTCCAGTCTCCCTTTCTCTTGGAAACAATGACTTACATCAATCCTTTTACATAATTCTTGTTTCTCATGACATTTCTAACATTTTCCACAATTATCAACTTTCTAAGTCTTTCTGAGCAGGAGAAATCGCAAAACATAGTCATTTCTTCATTGCCGTCCAAAAACAACGCTTTTTTACACTCCAGTCTCCCTTTCTCTTGGAAACAATGACTTACATCAATCCTTTTACATAATTCTTGTTTCTCATGACATTTCTAACATTACCCACAATTATCAACTTTCTAAGTCTTTCTGAGCAAGAGAAATCGCAAAACAGTCATTTATTCATTGCCGTCCAAAAACAATGCTTTTTTACACTCCAGTCTCACTTTCTCTTGGAAACAATGACTTACATCAATCCTTTTACATAATTCTTGTTTCTCATGACATTTCTAACATTGCCCACAATTATCAACTTTCTAAGTCTTTCTGAGCAGGAGAAATCGCAAAACATAGTCATTTCTTCATTGCCGTCCAAAAACAACGCTTTTTTACACTCCAGTCTCCCTTTCTCTTGGAAACAATGACTTACATCAATCCTTTTACATAATTCTTGTTTATCCTGTCATTTCTAACATTGCCCACAAATATCAACTTTCTAAGTCTTTCTAAACAGGAGAAATCGCAAAACATAGTCATTTCTTCATTGGAGTCCAAAAACAACGCTTTTTTACACTCCAGTCTCCCTTTCTCTTGGAAACAATGACTTACATCAATCCTTTTACATAATTCTTATTTCTCATGACATTTCTAACATTGCCCACAATTATCAACTTTCTAATTCTTTCTGAGCAAGAGAAATCGCAAAATATAGTCATTTCTTCATTGCCGTCCAAAAACAACGCTTTTTTACACTCCTGTCTCCCTTTCTCTTGGAAACAATGACTTACATCAATCCTTTTACATAATTCTTGTTTCTCCTGACATTTCTAACATTGCCCACAATTATCAACTTTCTAAGTCTTTCTGAGCAGGAGAAATCGCAAAATATAGTCATTTCTTCATTGCCGTCCAAAAACAACGCTTTTTTACACTCCTGTCTCCCTTTCTCCTGGAAACAATGACTTACATAAATCCTTTTACATAATTCTTGTTTCTCCTGACATTTCTAACATTGCCCACAATTATCAACTTTCTAAGTCTTTCTGAGCAAGAGAAATCGCAAAACAGTCATTTATTCATTGCCGTCCAAAAACAATGCTTTTTTACACTCCAGTCTCCCTTTCTCTTGGAAACAATGACTTACATCAATCCTTTTACATAATTCTTGTTTCTCATGACATTTCTAACATTTTCCACAATTATCAACTTTCTAAGTCTTTCTGAGCAGGAGAAATCGCAAAACATAGTCATTTCTTCATTGCCGTCCAAAAACAACGCTTTTTTACACTCCTGTCTCCCTTTCTCTTGGAAACAATGACTTACATCAATCCTTTTACATAATTCTTGTTTCTCCTGACATTTCTAACATTGCCCACAATTATTAACTTTCTAAGTCTTTCTGAGCAGGAGAAATCGCAAAACATAGTCATTTCTTCATTGCAGTCCAAAAACAACGCTTTTTTACACTCCAGTCTCCCTTTCTCTTGGAAACAATGACTTACATCAATCCTTTTACATAATTCTTATTTCTCATGACATTTCTAACATTGCCCACAATTATCAACTTTCTAATTCTTTCTGAGCAAGAGAAATCGCAAAATATAGTCATTTCTTCATTGCCGTCCAAAAACAACGCTTTTTTACACTCCTGTCTCCCTTTCTCTTGGAAACAATGACTTACATCAATCCTTTTACATAATTCTTGTTTATCCTGTCATTTCTAACATTGCCCACAAATATCAACTTTCTAAGTCTTTCTGAGCAGGAGAAATCGCAAAACATAGTCATTTCTTCATTGGAGTCCAAAAACAATGCTTTTTTTACACTCCAGTCTCCCTTTCTCTTGGAAACAATGACTTACATCAATCCTTTTACATAATTCTTGTTTCTCCTGTCATTTCTAACATTGCCCACAATTATTAACTTTCTAAGTCTTTCTGAGCAGGAGAAATCGCAAAACATAATCATTTCTTAATTGCAGTCCAAAAACAACGCTTTTTTACACTCCAGTCTCCCTTTCTCTTGGAAACAATGACTTACATCAATCCTTTTACATAATTCTTGTTTCTCCTGACATTTCTAACATTGCCCACAATTATTAACTTTCTAAGTCTTTCTGAGCAGCAGAAATCGCAAAACATAGTCATTTCTTCATTGCAGTCCAAAAACAACGCTTTTTTACACTCCAGTCTCCCTTTCTCTTGGAAACAATGACTTACATCAATCCTTTTACATAATTCTTGTTTCTCATGACATTTCTAACATTACCCACAATTATCAACTTTCTAAGTCTTTCTGAGCAAGAGAAATCGCAAAACAGTCATTTATTCATTGCCGTCCAAAAACAATGCTTTTTTACACTCCAGTCTCCCTCTCTCTTGGAAACAATGACTTACATCAATCCTTTTACATAATTCTTGTTTCTCATGACATTTCTAACATTTTCCACAATTATCAACTTTCTAAGTCTTTCTGAGCAGGAGAAATCGCAAAACATAGTCATTTCTTCATTGCAGTCCAAAAACAACGCTTTTTTACACTCCTGTCTCCCTTTCTCTTGGAAACAATGACTTACATCAATCCTTTTACATAATTCTTGTTTCTCCTGACATTTCTAACATTGCCCACAATTATTAACTTTCTAAGTCTTTCTGAGCAGGAGAAATCGCAAAACATAGTCATTTCTTCATTGCAGTCCAAAAACAACGCTTTTTTACACTCCAGTCTCCCTTTCTCTTGGAAACAATGACTTACATCAATCCTTTTACATAATTCTTGTTTCTCATGACATTTCTAACATTACCCACAATTATCAACTTTCTAAGTGTTTCTGAGCAAGAGAAATCGCAAAACAGTCATTTATTCATTGCCGTCCAAAAACAATGCTTTTTTACACTCCAGTCTCACTTTCTCTTGGAAACAATGACTTACATCAATCCTTTTACATAATTCTTGTTTCTCATGACATTTCTAACATTGCCCACAATTATCAACTTTCTAAGTCTTTCTGAGCAGGAGAAATCGCAAAACATAGTCATTTCTTCATTGCAGTCCAAAAACAACGCTTTTTTACACTCCAGTCTCCCTTTCTCTTGGAAACAATGACTTACATCAATCCTTTTACATAATTCTTGTTTATCCTGTCATTTCTAACATTGCCCACAAATATCAACTTTCTAAGTCTTTCTGAGCAGGAGAAATCGCAAAACATAGTCATTTCTTCATTGCCGTCCAAAAACAACGCTTTTTTACACTCCAGTCTCCCTTTCTCTTGGAAACAATGACTTACATCAATCCTTTTACATAATTCTTATTTCTCATGACATTTCTAACATTGCCCACAATTATCAACTTTCTAATTCTTTCTGAGCAAGAGAAATCGCAAAATATAGTCATTTCTTCATTGCCGTCCAAAAACAACGCTTTTTTACACTCCTGTCTCCCTTTCTCTTGGAAACAATGACTTACATCAATCCTTTTACATAATTCTTGTTTCTCCTGACATTTCTAACATTGCCCACAATTATCAACTTTCTAAGTCTTTCTGAGCAGTAGAAATCGCAAAATATAGTAATTTCTTCATTGCCGTCCAAAAACAACGCTTTTTTACACTCCAGTCTCCCTTTCTCTTGGAAACAATGACTTACATCAATCCTTTTCCATAATTATTGTTTCTCCTGACATTTCTAACATTGCCCACAATTATTAACTTTCTAAGTCTTTCTGAGCAGGAGAAATCGCAAAACAGTCATTTATTCATTGCCGTCCAAAAACAATGCTTTTTTACACTCCAGTCTCCCTTTCTCTTGGAAACAATGACTTACATCAATCCTTTTACATAATTCTTGTTTCTCCTGACATTTCTAACATTGCCCACAAATATCAACTTTCTAAGTCTTTCTGAGCAGGAGAAATCGCAAAACATAGTCATTTCTTCATTGCAGTCCAAAAACAACGCTTTTTTAAACTCCAGTCTCCCTTTCTCTTGGAAACAATGACTTACATCAATACTTTTACATAATTCTTGTTTCTCATGACATTTCTAACATTGTCCACAATTATTAACTTTATAAGTCTTTCTGAGCAGGAGAAATCGCAAAACATAGTCATTTCTTCATTGCAGTCCAAAAACAACGCTTTTTTACACTCCAGTCTCCCTTTCTCTTGGAAACAATGACTTACATCAATCCTTTTACATAATTATTGTTTCTCATGACATTTCTAACATTGTCCACAATTATCAACTTTCTAAGTCTTTCTGAGCAGGAGAAATCGCAAAACATAGTCATTTCTTCATTGCAGTCCAAAAACAACGCTTTTTTACACTCCAGTCTCCCTTTCTCTTGGAAACAATGACTTACATCAATCCTTTTACATAATTCTTGTTTCTCCTGACATTTCTAACATTGCCCACAAATATCAACTTTCTAAGTCTTTCTGAGCAGGAGAAATCGCAAAACATAGTCATTTCTTCATTGCAGTCCAAAAACAACGCTTTTTTAAACTCCAGTCTCCCTTTCTCTTGGAAACAATGACTTACATCAATACTTTTACATAATTCTTGTTTCTCATGACATTTCTAACATTGTCCACAATTATTAACTTTCTAAGTCTTTCTGAGCAGGAGAAATCGCAAAACATAGTCATTTCTTCATTGCAGTCCAAAAACAACGCTTTTTTACACTCCAGTCTCCCTTTCTCTTGGAAACAATGACTTACATCAATCCTTTTACATAATTATTGTTTCTCATGACATTTCTAACATTGTCCACAATTATCAACTTTCTAAGTCTTTCTGAGCAGGAGAAATCGCAAAACATAGTCATTTCTTCATTGCAGTCCAAAAACAACGCTTTTTTACACTCCAGTCTCCCTTTCTCTTGGAAACAATGACTTACATCAATCCTTTTACATAATTCTTGTTTCTCCTGACATTTCTAACATTGCCCACAATTATTAACTTTCTAAGTCTTTCTGAGCAGGAGAAATCGCAAAACATAGTCATTTCTTCATTGCAGTCCAAAAACAACGCTTTTTTACACTCCAGTCTCCCTTTCTCTTGGAAACAATGACTTACATCAATCCTTTTACATAATTCTTATTTCTCATGACATTTCTAACATTGCCCACAATTATCAACTTTCTAATTCTTTCTGAGCAAGAGAAATCGCAAAATATAGTCATTTCTTCATTGCCGTCCAAAAACAACGCTTTTTTACACTCCTGTCTCCCTTTCTCTTGGAAACAATGACTTACATCAATCCTGTTACATAATTCTTGTTTCTCCTGACATTTCTAACATTGCCCACAATTATTAACTTTCTAAGTCTTTCTGAGCAGGAGAAATCGCAAAACATAGTCATTTCTTCATTGCAGTCCAAAAACAACGCTTTTTTACACTCATGTCTCCCTTTCTCTTGGAAACAATGACTTACATCAATCCTTTTACATAATTCTTGTTTCTCATGACATTTCTAACATTGCCCACAATTATCAACTTTCTAAGTCTTTCTGAGCAAGAGAAATCGCAAAACAGTCATTTATTCATTGCCGTCCAAAAACAATGCTTTTTTACACTCCTGTCTCCCTTTCTCTTGGAAACAATGACTTACATCAATCCTTTTACATAATTCTTGTTTCTCATGACATTTCTAACATTTTCCACAATTATCAACTTTCTAAGTCTTTCTGAGCAGGAGAAATCGCAAAACATAGTCATTTCTTCATTGCAGTCCAAAAACAACGCTTTTTTACACTCCAGTCTCCCTTTCTCTTGGAAACAATGACTTACATCAATCCTTTTACATAATTCTTATTTCTCATGACATTTCTAACATTGCCCACAATTATCAACTTTCTAATCCTTTCTGAGCAAGAGAAATCGCAAAATATAGTCATTTCTTCATTGCCGTCCAAAAACAACGCTTTTTTACACTCCTGTCTCCCTTTCTCTTGGAAACAATGACTTACATCAATCCTTTTACATAATTCTTGTTTCTCCTGACATTTCTAACATTGCCCACAATTATCAACTTTCTAAGACTTTCTGAGCAGGAGAAATCGCAAAATATAGTAATTTCTTCATTGCCGTCCAAAAACAACGCTTTTTTACACTCCAGTCTCCCTTTCTCTTGGAAACAATGACTTACATCAATCCTTTTACATAATTCTTGTTTATCCTGACATTTCTAACATTGCCCACAAATATCAACTTTCTAAGTCTTTCTGAAAAGGAGAAATCGCAAAACATAGTCATTTTTTCATTGGAGTCCAAAAACAACGCTTTTTTACACTCCAGTCTCCCTTTCTCTTGGAAACAATGACTTACATCAATCCATTTACATAATTCTTATTTCACATGACATTTCTAACATTGCCCACAATTATCAACTTTCTAATTCTTTCTGAGCAAGAGAAATCGCAAAATATAGTCATTTCTTCATTGCCGTCCAAAAACAACGCTTTTTTACACTCCTGTCTCCCTTTCTCTTGGAAACAATGACTTACATCAATCCTTTTACATAATTCTTGTTTCTCCTGACATTTCTGACATTGCCCACAATTATCAACTTTCTAAGTCTTTCTGAGCAGGAGAAATCGCAAAATATAGTCATTTCTTCATTGCCGTCCAAAAACAACGCTTTTTTACACTCCTGTCTCCCTTTCTCCTGGAAACAATGACTTACATAAATCCTTTTACATAATTCTTGTTTCTCCTGACATTTCTAACATTGCCCACAATTATCAACTTTCTAAGTCTTTCTGAGCAAGAGAAATCGCAAAACAGTCATTTCTTCATTGCCGTCCAAAAACAACGCTTTTTTACACTCCTGTCTCCCTTTCTCTTGGAAACAATGACTTACATCAATCCTTTTACATAATTCTTGTTTCTCCTGACATTTCTAACATTGCCCACAATTATTAACTTTCTAAGTCTTTCTGAGCAGGAGAAATCGCAAAACATAGTCATTTCTTCATTGCAGTCCAAAAACAACGCTTTTTTACACTCCAGTCTCCCTTTCTCTTGGAAACAATGACTTACATCAATCCTTTTACATAATTCTTATTTCTCATGACATTTCTAACATTGCCCACAATTATCAACTTTCTAATTCTTTCTGAGCAAGAGAAATCGCAAAATATAGTCATTTCTTCATTGCCGTCCAAAAACAACGCTTTTTTACACTCCTGTCTCCCTTTCTCTTGGAAACAATGACTTACATCAATCCTTTTACATAATTCTTGTTTATCCTGTCATTTCTAACATTGCCCACAAATATCAACTTTCTAAGTCTTTCTGAGCAGGAGAAATCGCAAAACATAGTCATTTCTTCATTGGAGTCCAAAAACAATGCTTTTTTTACACTCCAGTCTCCCTTTCTCTTGGAAACAATGACTTACATCAATCCTTTTACATAATTCTTGTTTCTCCTGTCATTTCTAACATTGCCCACAATTATTAACTTTCTAAGTCTTTCTGAGCAGGAGAAATCGCAAAACATAGTCATTTCTTAATTGCAGTCCAAAAACAACGCTTTTTTACACTCCAGTCTCCCTTTCTCTTGGAAACAATGACTTACATCAATCCTTTTACATAATTCTTGTTTCTCCTGACATTTCTAACATTGCCCACAATTATTAACTTTCTAAGTCTTTCTGAGCAGGAGAAATCGCAAAACATAGTCATTTCTTCATTGCAGTCCAAAAACAACGCTTTTTTACACTCCAGTCTCCCTTTCTCTTGGAAACAATGACTTACATCAATCCTTTTACATAATTCTTGTTTCTCATGACATTTCTAACATTACCCACAATTATCAACTTTCTAAGTCTTTCTGAGCAAGAGAAATCGCAAAACAGTCATTTATTCATTGCCGTCCAAAAACAATGCTTTTTTACACTCCAGTCTCCCTCTCTCTTGGAAACAATGACTTACATCAATCCTTTTACATAATTCTTGTTTCTCATGACATTTCTAACATTTTCCACAATTATCAACTTTCTAAGTCTTTCTGAGCAGGAGAAATCGCAAAACATAGTCATTTCTTCATTGCAGTCCAAAAACAACGCTTTTTTACACTCCTGTCTCCCTTTCTCTTGGAAACAATGACTTACATCAATCCTTTTACATAATTCTTGTTTCTCCTGACATTTCTAACATTGCCCACAATTATTAACTTTCTAAGTCTTTCTGAGCAGGAGAAATCGCAAAACATAGTCATTTCTTCATTGCAGTCCAAAAACAACGCTTTTTTACACTCCAGTCTCCCTTTCTCTTGGAAACAATGACTTACATCAATCCTTTTACATAATTCTTGTTTCTCATGACATTTCTAACATTACCCACAATTATCAACTTTCTAAGTGTTTCTGAGCAAGAGAAATCGCAAAACAGTCATTTATTCATTGCCGTCCAAAAACAATGCTTTTTTACACTCCAGTCTCACTTTCTCTTGGAAACAATGACTTACATCAATCCTTTTACATAATTCTTGTTTCTCATGACATTTCTAACATTGCCCACAATTATCAACTTTCTAAGTCTTTCTGAGCAGGAGAAATCGCAAAACATAGTCATTTCTTCATTGCAGTCCAAAAACAACGCTTTTTTACACTCCAGTCTCCCTTTCTCTTGGAAACAATGACTTACATCAATCCTTTTACATAATTCTTGTTTATCCTGTCATTTCTAACATTGCCCACAAATATCAACTTTCTAAGTCTTTCTGAGCAGGAGAAATCGCAAAACATAGTCATTTCTTCATTGCCGTCCAAAAACAACGCTTTTTTACACTCCAGTCTCCCTTTCTCTTGGAAACAATGACTTACATCAATCCTTTTACATAATTCTTATTTCTCATGACATTTCTAACATTGCCCACAATTATCAACTTTCTAATTCTTTCTGAGCAAGAGAAATCGCAAAATATAGTCATTTCTTCATTGCCGTCCAAAAACAACGCTTTTTTACACTCCTGTCTCCCTTTCTCTTGGAAACAATGACTTACATCAATCCTTTTACATAATTCTTGTTTCTCCTGACATTTCTAACATTGCCCACAATTATCAACTTTCTAAGTCTTTCTGAGCAGTAGAAATCGCAAAATATAGTAATTTCTTCATTGCCGTCCAAAAACAACGCTTTTTTACACTCCAGTCTCCCTTTCTCTTGGAAACAATGACTTACATCAATCCTTTTACATAATTATTGTTTCTCCTGACATTTCTAACATTGCCCACAATTATTAACTTTCTAAGTCTTTCTGAGCAGGAGAAATCGCAAAACAGTCATTTATTCATTGCCGTCCAAAAACAATGCTTTTTTACACTCCAGTCTCCCTTTCTCTTGGAAACAATGACTTACATCAATCCTTTTACATAATTCTTGTTTCTCCTGACATTTCTAACATTGCCCACAAATATCAACTTTCTAAGTCTTTCTGAGCAGGAGAAATCGCAAAACATAGTCATTTCTTCATTGCAGTCCAAAAACAACGCTTTTTTAAACTCCAGTCTCCCTTTCTCTTGGAAACAATGACTTACATCAATACTTTTACATAATTCTTGTTTCTCATGACATTTCTAACATTGTCCACAATTATTAACTTTATAAGTCTTTCTGAGCAGGAGAAATCGCAAAACATAGTCATTTCTTCATTGCAGTCCAAAAACAACGCTTTTTTACACTCCAGTCTCCCTTTCTCTTGGAAACAATGACTTACATCAATCCTTTTACATAATTATTGTTTCTCATGACATTTCTAACATTGTCCACAATTATCAACTTTCTAAGTCTTTCTGAGCAGGAGAAATCGCAAAACATAGTCATTTCTTCATTGCAGTCCAAAAACAACGCTTTTTTACACTCCAGTCTCCCTTTCTCTTGGAAACAATGACTTACATCAATCCTTTTACATAATTCTTGTTTCTCCTGACATTTCTAACATTGCCCACAAATATCAACTTTCTAAGTCTTTCTGAGCAGGAGAAATCGCAAAACATAGTCATTTCTTCATTGCAGTCCAAAAACAACGCTTTTTTAAACTCCAGTCTCCCTTTCTCTTGGAAACAATGACTTACATCAATACTTTTACATAATTCTTGTTTCTCATGACATTTCTAACATTGTCCACAATTATTAACTTTCTAAGTCTTTCTGAGCAGGAGAAATCGCAAAACATAGTCATTTCTTCATTGCAGTCCAAAAACAACGCTTTTTTACACTCCAGTCTCCCTTTCTCTTGGAAACAATGACTTACATCAATCCTTTTACATAATTATTGTTTCTCATGACATTTCTAACATTGTCCACAATTATCAACTTTCTAAGTCTTTCTGAGCAGGAGAAATCGCAAAACATAGTCATTTCTTCATTGCAGTCCAAAAACAACGCTTTTTTACACTCCAGTCTCCCTTTCTCTTGGAAACAATGACTTACATCAATCCTTTTACATAATTCTTGTTTCTCCTGACATTTCTAACATTGCCCACAATTATTAACTTTCTAAGTCTTTCTGAGCAGGAGAAATCGCAAAACATAGTCATTTCTTCATTGCAGTCCAAAAACAACGCTTTTTTACACTCCAGTCTCCCTTTCTCTTGGAAACAATGACTTACATCAATCCTTTTACATAATTCTTATTTCTCATGACATTTCTAACATTGCCCACAATTATCAACTTTCTAATTCTTTCTGAGCAAGAGAAATCGCAAAATATAGTCATTTCTTCATTGCCGTCCAAAAACAACGCTTTTTTACACTCCTGTCTCCCTTTCTCTTGGAAACAATGACTTACATCAATCCTGTTACATAATTCTTGTTTCTCCTGACATTTCTAACATTGCCCACAATTATTAACTTTCTAAGTCTTTCTGAGCAGGAGAAATCGCAAAACATAGTCATTTCTTCATTGCAGTCCAAAAACAACGCTTTTTTACACTCATGTCTCCCTTTCTCTTGGAAACAATGACTTACATCAATCCTTTTACATAATTCTTGTTTCTCATGACATTTCTAACATTGCCCACAATTATCAACTTTCTAAGTCTTTCTGAGCAAGAGAAATCGCAAAACAGTCATTTATTCATTGCCGTCCAAAAACAATGCTTTTTTACACTCCTGTCTCCCTTTCTCTTGGAAACAATGACTTACATCAATCCTTTTACATAATTCTTGTTTCTCATGACATTTCTAACATTTTCCACAATTATCAACTTTCTAAGTCTTTCTGAGCAGGAGAAATCGCAAAACATAGTCATTTCTTCATTGCAGTCCAAAAACAACGCTTTTTTACACTCCAGTCTCCCTTTCTCTTGGAAACAATGACTTACATCAATCCTTTTACATAATTCTTATTTCTCATGACATTTCTAACATTGCCCACAATTATCAACTTTCTAATCCTTTCTGAGCAAGAGAAATCGCAAAATATAGTCATTTCTTCATTGCCGTCCAAAAACAACGCTTTTTTACACTCCTGTCTCCCTTTCTCTTGGAAACAATGACTTACATCAATCCTTTTACATAATTCTTGTTTCTCCTGACATTTCTAACATTGCCCACAATTATCAACTTTCTAAGACTTTCTGAGCAGGAGAAATCGCAAAATATAGTAATTTCTTCATTGCCGTCCAAAAACAACGCTTTTTTACACTCCAGTCTCCCTTTCTCTTTGAAACAATGACTTACATCAATCCTTTTACATAATTCTTGTTTATCCTGACATTTCTAACATTGCCCACAAATATCAACTTTCTAAGTCTTTCTGAAAAGGAGAAATCGCAAAACATAGTCATTTTTTCATTGGAGTCCAAAAACAACGCTTTTTTACACTCCAGTCTCCCTTTCTCTTGGAAACAATGACTTACATCAATCCATTTACATAATTCTTATTTCTCATGACATTTCTAACATTGCCCACAATTATCAACTTTCTAATTCTTTCTGAGCAAGAGAAATCGCAAAATATAGTCATTTCTTCATTGCCGTCCAAAAACAACGCTTTTTTACACTCCTGTCTCCCTTTCTCTTGGAAACAATGACTTACATCAATCCTTTTACATAATTCTTGTTTCTCCTGACATTTCTGACATTGCCCACAATTATCAACTTTCTAAGTCTTTCTGAGCAGGAGAAATCGCAAAATATAGTCATTTCTTCATTGCCGTCCAAAAACAACGCTTTTTTACACTCCTGTCTCCCTTTCTCCTGGAAACAATGACTTACATCAATCCTTTTACATAATTCTTGTTTCTCATGACATTTCTAACATTGCCCACAATTATCAACTTTCTAAGTCTTTCTGAGCAAGAGAAATCGCAAAACAGTCATTTATTCATTGCCGTCCAAAAACAATGCTTTTTTACACTCTAGTCTCCCTTTCTCTTGGAAACAATGACTTACATCAATCCTTTTACATAATTCTTGTTTCTCCTGACATTTCTAACATTGCCCACAAATATCCACTTTCTAAGTCTTTCTGAGCAGGAGAAATCGCAAAACATAGTCATTTCTTCATTGCAGTCCAAAAACAACGCTTTTTTACACTCCAGTCTCCCTTTCTCTTGGAAACAATGACTTACATCAATCCTTTTACATAATTCTTGTTTCTCATGACATTTCTAACATTGTCCACAATTATCAACTTTCTAAGTCTTTCTGAGCAGGAGAAATCGCAAAACATAGTCATTTCTTCATTGCCGTCCAAAAACAACGCTTTTTTACACTCCTGTCTCCCTTTCTCTTGGAAACAATGACTTACATCAATCCTTTTACATAATTCTTGTTTCTCCTGACATTTCTAACATTGCCCACAATTATTAACTTTCTAAGTCTTTCTGAGCAGGAGAAATCGCAAAACATAGTCATTTCTTCATTGCCGTCCAAAAACAACGTTTTTTTACACTCCAGTCTCCCTTTCTCTTGGAAACAATGACTTACATCAATCCTTTTACATAATTCTTGTTTCTCATGACATTTCTAACATTGCCCACAATTATCAACTTTCTAATTCTTTCTGAGCAAGAGAAATCGCAAAATATAGTCATTTCTTCATTGCCGTCCAAAAACAACGCTTTTTTACACTCCTGTCTCCCTTTCTCTTGGAAACAATGACTTACATCAATCCTTTTACATAATTCTTGTTTCTCCTGACATTTCTAACATTGCCCACAATTATCAACTTTCTAAGTCTTTCTGAGCAGGAGAAATCGCAAAATATAGTCATTTCTTCATTGCCGTCCAAAAACAACGCTTTTTTACACTCCAGTCTCCCTTTCTCTTGGAAACAATGACTTACATCAATCCATTTACATAATTCTTGTTTCTCATGACATTTCTAACATTGTCCACAATTATCAACTTTCTAAGTCTTTCTGAGCAGGAGAAATCGCAAAACATAGTCATTTCTTCATTGCCATCCAAAAACAACGCTTTTTTACACTCCTGTCTCCCTTTCTCTTGGAAACAATGACTTACATCAATCCTTTTACATAATCTTTGTTTCTCCTGACATTTCTAACATTGCCCACAAATATCAACTTTCTAAGTCTTTCTGAGCAGGAGAAATCGCAAAACATAGTAATTTCTTCATTGCAGTCCAAAAACAACGCTTTTTTACACTCCAGTCTCCCTTTCTCTTGGAAACAATGACTTACATCAATCCATTTACATAATTCTTGTTTCTCATGACATTTCTAACATTACCCACAATTATCAACTTTCTAAGTCTTTCTGAGCAAGAGAAATCGCAAAACAGTCATTTATTCATTGCCGTCCAAAAACAATGCTTTTTTACACTCCAGTCTCACTTTCTCTTGGAAACAATGACTTACATCAATCCTTTTACATAATTCTTGTTTCTCATGACATTTCTAACATTGCCCACAATTATCAACTTTCTAAGTCTTTATGAGCAGGAGAAATCGCAAAACATAGTCATTTCTTCATTGCCGTCCAAAAACAACGCTTTTTTACACTCCAGTCTCCCTTTCTCTTGGAAACAATGACTTACATCAATCCTTTTACATAATTCTTGTTTATCCTGTCATTTCTAACATTGCCCACAAATATCAACTTTCTAAGTCTTTCTGAGCAGGAGAAATCGCAAAACATAGTCATTTCTTCATTGGAGTCCAAAAACAACGCTTTTTTACACTCCAGTCTCCCTTTCTCTTGGAAACAATGACTTACATCAATCCTTTTACATAATTCTTATTTCTCATGACATTTCTAACATTGCCCACAATTATCAACTTTCTAATTCTTTCTGAGCAAGAGAAATCGCAAAATATAGTCATTTCTTCATTGCCGTCCAAAAACAACGCTTTTTTACACTCCTGTCTCCCTTTCTCCTGGAAACAATGACTTACATAAATCCTTTTACATAATTCTTGTTTCTCCTGACATTTCTAACATTGCCCACAATTATCAACTTTCTAAGTCTTTCTGAGCAAGAGAAATCGCAAAACAGTCATTTATTCATTGCCGTCCAAAAACAATGCTTTTTTACACTCCAGTCTCCCTTTCTCTTGGAAACAATGACTTACATCAATCCTTTTACATAATTCTTGTTTCTCATGACATTTCTAACATTTTCCACAATTATCAACTTTCTAAGTCTTTCTGAGCAGGAGAAATCGCAAAACATAGTCATTTCTTCATTGCCGTCCAAAAACAACGCTTTTTTACACTCCTGTCTCCCTTTCTCTTGGAAACAATGACTTACATCAATCCTTTTACATAATTCTTGTTTCTCCTGACATTTCTAACATTGCCCACAATTATTAACTTTCTAAGTCTTTCTGAGCAGGAGAAATCGCAAAACATAGTCATTTCTTCATTGCAGTCCAAAAACAACGCTTTTTTACACTCCAGTCTCCCTTTCTCTTGGAAACAATGACTTACATCAATCCTTTTACATAATTCTTATTTCTCATGACATTTCTAACATTGCCCACAATTATCAACTTTCTAATTCTTTCTGAGCAAGAGAAATCGCAAAATATAGTCATTTCTTCATTGCCGTCCAAAAACAACGCTTTTTTACACTCCTGTCTCCCTTTCTCTTGGAAACAATGACTTACATCAATCCTTTTACATAATTCTTGTTTCTCCTGACATTTCTAACATTGCCCACAATTATCAACTTTCTAAGTCTTTCTGAGCAGGAGAAATCGCAAAATATAGTCATTTCTTCATTGCCGTCCAAAAACAACGCTTTTTTACACTCCAGTCTCCCTTTCTCTTGGAAACAATGACTTACATCAATCCTTTTACATAATTCTTGTTTATCCTGTCATTTCTAACATTGCCCACAAATATCAACTTTCTAAGTCTTTCTGAGCAGGAGAAATCGCAAAACATAGTCATTTCTTCATTGGAGTCCAAAAACAATGCTTTTTTTACACTCCAGTCTCCCTTTCTCTTGGAAACAATGACTTACATCAATCATTTTACATAATTCTTGTTTCTCCTGTCATTTCTAACATTGCCCACAATTATTAACTTTCTAAGTCTTTCTGAGCAGGAGAAATCGCAAAACATAGTCATTTCTTAATTGCAGTCCAAAAACAACGCTTTTTTACACTCCAGTCTCCCTTTCTCTTGGAAACAATGACTTACATCAATCCTTTTACATAATTCTTGTTTCTCCTGACATTTCTAACATTGCCCACAATTATTAACTTTCTAAGTCTTTCTGAGCAGGAGAAATCGCAAAACATAGTCATTTCTTCATTGCAGTCCAAAAACAACGCTTTTTTACACTCCAGTCTCCCTTTCTCTTGGAAACAATGACTTACATCAATCCTTTTACATAATTCTTGTTTCTCATGACATTTCTAACATTACCCACAATTATCAACTTTCTAAGTCTTTCTGAGCAAGAGAAATCGCAAAACAGTCATTTATTCATTGCCGTCCAAAAACAATGCTTTTTTACACTCCAGTCTCCCTTTCTCTTGGAAACAATGACTTACATCAATCCTTTTACATAATTCTTGTTTCTCCTGACATTTCTAACATTGCCCACAAATATCAACTTTCTAATTCTTTCTGAGCAAGAGGAATCGCAAAACAGTCATTTATTCATTGCCGTCCAAAAACAATGCTTTTTTACACTCCAGTCTCCCTTTCTCTTGGAAACAATGACTTACATCAATCCTTTTACATAATTCTTGTTTCTCATGACATTTCTAACATTTTCCACAAATATCAACTTTCTAAGTCTTTCTGAGCAGGAGAAATCGCAAAACATAGTCATTTCTTCATTGCAGTCCAAAAACAACGCTTTTTTACACTCCTGTCTCCCTTTCTCTTGGAAACAATGACTTACATCAATCCTTTTACATAATTCTTGTTTCTCCTGACATTTCTAACATTGCCCACAATTATTAACTTTCGAAGTCTTTCTGAGCAGGAAAAATCGCAAAACATAGTCATTTCTTCATTGCAGTCCAAAAACAACGCTTTTTTACACTCCAGTCTCCCTTTCTCTTGGAAACAATGACTTACATCAATCCTTTTACATAATTCTTGTTTCTCATGACATTTCTAACATTACCCACAATTATCAACTTTCTAAGTGTTTCTGAGCAAGAGAAATCGCAAAACAGTCATTTATTCATTGCCGTCCAAAAACAATGCTTTTTTACACTCCAGTCTCACTTTCTCTTGGAAACAATGACTTACATCAATCCTTTTACATAATTCTTGTTTCTCATGACATTTCTAACATTGCCCACAATTATCAACTTTCTAAGTCTTTCTGAGCAGGAGAAATCGCAAAACATAGTCATTTCTTCATTGCAGTCCAAAAACAACGCTTTTTTACACTCCAGTCTCCCTTTCTCTTGGAAACAATGACTTACATCAATCCTTTTACATAATTCTTGTTTATCCTGTCATTTCTAACATTGCCCACAAATATCAACTTTCTAAGTCTTTCTGAGCAGGAGAAATCGCAAAACATAGTCATTTCTTCATTGCCGTCCAAAAACAACGCTTTTTTACACTCCAGTCTCCCTTTCTCTTGGAAACAATGACTTACATCAATCCTTTTACATAATTCTTATTTCTCATGACATTTCTAACATTGCCCACAATTATCAACTTTCTAATTCTTTCTGAGCAAGAGAAATCGCAAAATATAGTCATTTCGTCATTGCCGTCCAAAAACAACGCTTTTTTACACTCCTGTCTCCCTTTCTCTTGGAAACAATGACTTACATCAATCCTTTTACATAATTCTTGTTTCTCCTGACATTTCTAACATTGCCCACAATTATCAACTTTCTAAGTCTTTCTGAGCAGGAGAAATCGCAAAATATAGTCATTTCTTCATTGCCGTCCAAAAACAACGCTTTTTTACACTCCTGTCTCCCTTTCTCCTGGAAACAATGACTTACATAAATCCTTTTACATAATTCTTGTTTCTCATGACATTTATAACATTGCCCACAAATATCAACTTTCTAAGTCTTTCTGAGCAAGAGAAATCGCAAAACAGTCATTTATTCATTGCCGTCCAAAAACAATGCTTTTTTACACTCCAGTCTCCCTTTCTCTTGGAAACAATGACTTACATCAATCCTTTTACATAATTCTTGTTTCTCCTGACATTTCTAACATTGCCCACAATTATCAACTTTCTAAGTCTTTCTGAGCAGGAGAAATCGCAAAATATAGTCATTTCTTCATTGCCGTCCAAAAACAACGCTTTTTTACACTCCAGTCTCCCTTTCTCTTGGAAACAATGACTTACATCAATCCTTTTACATAATTCTTGTTTATCCTGTCATTTCTAACATTGCCCACAAATATCAACTTTCTAAGTCTTTCTGAGCAGGAGAAATCGCAAAACATAGTCATTTCTTCATTGGAGTCCAAAAACAATGCTTTTTTTACACTCCAGTCTCCCTTTCTCTTGGAAACAATGACTTACATCAATCCTTTTACATAATTCTTGTTTCTCCTGTCATTTCTAACATTGCCCACAATTATTAACTTTCTAAGTCTTTCTGAGCAGGAGAAATCGCAAAACATAGTCATTTCTTAATTGCAGTCCAAAAACAACGCTTTTTTACACTCCAGTCTCCCTTTCTCTTGGAAACAATGACTTACATCAATCCTTTTACATAATTCTTGTTTCTCCTGACATTTCTAACATTGCCCACAATTATTAACTTTCTAAGTCTTTCTGAGCAGGAGAAATCGCAAAACATAGTCATTTCTTCATTGCAGTCCAAAAACAACGCTTTTTTACACTCCAGTCTCCCTTTCTCTTGGAAACAATGACTTACATCAATCCTTTTACATAATTCTTGTTTCTCATGACATTTCTAACATTACCCACAATTATCAACTTTCTAAGTCTTTCTGAGCAAGAGAAATCGCAAAACAGTCATTTATTCATTGCCGTCCAAAAACAATGCTTTTTTACACTCCAGTCTCCCTCTCTCTTGGAAACAATGACTTACATCAATCCTTTTACATAATTCTTGTTTCTCATGACATTTCTAACATTTTCCACAAATATCAACTTTCTAAGTCTTTCTGAGCAGGAGAAATCGCAAAACATAGTCATTTCTTCATTGCAGTCCAAAAGCAACGCTTTTTTACACTCCTGTCTCCCTTTCTCTTGGAAACAATGACTTACATCAATCCTTTTACATAATTCTTGTTTCTCCTGACATTTCTAACATTGCCCACAATTATTAACTTTCGAAGTCTTTCTGAGCAGGAAAAATCGCAAAACATAGTCATTTCTTCATTGCAGTCCAAAAACAACGCTTTTTTACACTCCAGTCTCCCTTTCTCTTGGAAACAATGACTTACATCAATCCTTTTACATAATTCTTGTTTCTCATGACATTTCTAACATTACCCACAATTATCAACTTTCTAAGTGTTTCTGAGCAAGAGAAATCGCAAAACAGTCATTTATTCATTGCCGTCCAAAAACAATGCTTTTTTACACTCCAGTCTCACTTTCTCTTGGAAACAATGACTTACATCAATCCTTTTACATAATTCTTGTTTCTCATGACATTTCTAACATTGCCCACAATTATCAACTTTCTAAGTCTTTCTGAGCAGGAGAAATCGCAAAACATAGTCATTTCTTCATTGCAGTCCAAAAACAACGCTTTTTTACACTCCAGTCTCCCTTTCTCTTGGAAACAATGACTTACATCAATCCTTTTACATAATTCTTGTTTATCCTGTCATTTCTAACATTGCCCACAAATATCAACTTTCTAAGTCTTTCTGAGCAGGAGAAATCGCAAAACATAGTCATTTCTTCATTGCCGTCCAAAAACAACGCTTTTTTACACTCCAGTCTCCCTTTCTCTTGGAAACAATGACTTACATCAATCCTTTTACATAATTCTTATTTCTCATGACATTTCTAACATTGCCCACAATTATCAACTTTCTAATTCTTTCTGAGCAAGAGAAATCGCAAAATATAGTCATTTCGTCATTGCCGTCCAAAAACAACGCTTTTTTACACTCCTGTCTCCCTTTCTCTTGGAAACAATGACTTACATCAATCCTTTTACATAATTCTTGTTTCTCCTGACATTTCTAACATTGCCCACAATTATCAACTTTCTAAGTCTTTCTGAGCAGGAGAAATCGCAAAATATAGTCATTTCTTCATTGCCGTCCAAAAACAACGCTTTTTTACACTCCTGTCTCCCTTTCTCCTGGAAACAATGACTTACATAAATCCTTTTACATAATTCTTGTTTCTCATGACATTTATAACATTGCCCACAAATATCAACTTTCTAAGTCTTTCTGAGCAAGAGAAATCGCAAAACAGTCATTTATTCATTGCCGTCCAAAAACAATGCTTTTTTACACTCCAGTCTCCCTTTCTCTTGGAAACAATGACTTACATCAATCCTTTTACATAATTCTTGTTTCTCCTGACATTTCTAACATTGCCCACAAATATCAACTTTCTAATTCTTTCTGAGCAAGAGAAATCGCAAAACAGTCATTTATTCATTGCCGTCCAAAAACAATGCTTTTTTACACTCCAGTCTCCCTTTCTCTTGGAAACAATGACTTACATCAATCCTTTTACATAATTCTTGTTTCTCCTGACATTTCTAACATTGCCCACAAATATCAACTTTCTAAGTCTTTCTGAGCAGGAGAAATCGCAAAACATAGTCATTTCTTCATTGCAGTCCAAAAACAACGCTTTTTTAAACTCCAGTCTCCCTTTCTCTTGGAAACAATGACTTACATCAATACTTTTACATAATTCTTGTTTCTCATGACATTTCTAACATTGTCCACAATTATTAACTTTATAAGTCTTTCTGAGCAGGAGAAATCGCAAAACATAGTCATTTCTTCATTGCAGTCCAAAAACAACGCTTTTTTACACTCCAGTCTCCCTTTCTCTTGGAAACAATGACTTACATCAATCCTTTTACATAATTCTTGTTTCTCCTGACATTTCTAACATTGCCCACAATTGTTAACTTTCTAAGTCTTTCTGAGCAGGAGAAATCGCAAAACATAGTCATTTCTTCATTGCAGTCCAAAAACAACACTTTTTAACACTCCAGTCTCCCTTTCTCTTGGAAACAATGACTTACATCAATCCTTTTACATAATTCTTATTTCTCACAACATTTCTGACATTGCCCACAATTATCAACTTTCTAATTCTTTCTGAGCAAGAGAAATCGCAAAATATAGTCATTTCTTCATTGCCGTCCAAAAACAACGCTTTTTTACACTCCTGTCTCCCTTTCTCTTGGAAACAATGACTTACATCAATCCTGTTACATAATTCTTGTTTCTCCTGACATTTCTAACATTGGCCACAATTATTAACTTTCTAAGTCTTTCTGAGCAGGAGAAATCGCAAAACATAGTCATTTCTTCATTGCAGTCCAAAAACAACGCTTTTTTACACTCATGTCTCCCTTTCTCTTGGAAACAATGACTTACATCAATCCTTTTACATAATTCTTGTTTCTCATGACATTTCTAACATTGCCCACAATTATCAACTTTCTAAGTCTTTCTGAGCAAGAGAAATCGCAAAACAGTCATTTATTCATTGCCGTCCAAAAACAATGCTTTTTTACACTCCAGTCTCCCTTTCTCTTGGAAACAATGACTTACATCAATCCTTTTACATAATTCTTGTTTCTCATGACATTTCTAACATTGCCCACAATTATTAACTTTCTAAGTCTTTCTGAGCAGGAGAAATCGCAAAACATAGTCATTTCTTCATTGCAGTCCAAAAACAACGCTTTTTTACACTCCAGTCTCCCTTTCTCTTGGAAACAATGACTTACATCAATCCTTTTACATAATTCTTATTTCTCATGACATTTCTAACATTGCCCACAATTATCAACTTTCTAATCCTTTCTGAGCAAGAGAAATCGCAAAATATAGTCATTTCTTCATTGCCGTCCAAAAACAACGCTTTTTTACACTCCTGTCTCCCTTTCTCTTGGAAACAATGACTTACATCAATCCTTTTACATAATTCTTGTTTCTCCTGACATTTCTAACATTGCCCACAATTATCAACTTTCTAAGTCTTTCTGAGCAGGAGAAATCGCAAAATATAGTAATTTCTTCATTGCCGTCCAAAAACAACGCTTTTTTACACTCCAGTCTCCCTTTCTCTTGGAAACAATGACTTACATCAATCCTTTTACATAATTCTTGTTTCTCCTGACATTTCTAACATTGCCCACAATTATCAACTTTCTAAGTCTTTCTGAGCAGGAGAAATCGCAAAATATAGTCATTTCTTCATTGCCGTCCAAAAACAACGCTTTTTTACACTCCTGTCTCCCTTTCTCCTGGAAACAATGACTTACATAAATCCTTTTACATAATTCTTGTTTCTCATGACATTTCTAACATTGCCCACAAATATCAACTTTCTAAGTCTTTCTGAGCAAGAGAAATCGCAAAACAGTCATTTATTCATTGCCGTCTAAAAACAATGCTTTTTTACACTCCAGTCTCCCTTTCTCTTGGAAACAATGACTTACATCAATCCTTTTACATAATTCTTGTTTCTCCTGACATTTCTAACATTGCCCACAAATATCAACTTTCTAAGTCTTTCTGAGCAGGAGAAATCGCAAAACATAGTCATTTCTTCATTGCAGTCCAAAAACAACGCTTTTTTACACTCCAGTCTCCCTTTCTCTTGGAAACAATGACTTACATCAATCCTTTTACATAATTCTTATTTCTCATGACATTTCTAACATTGCCCACAATTATCAACTTTCTAATTCTTTCTGAGCAAGAGAAATCGCAAAATATAGTCATTTCTTCATTGCCGTCCAAAAACAACGCTTTTTTACACTCCTGTCTCCCTTTCTCTTGGAAACAATGACTTACATCAATCCTTTTACATAATTCTTGTTTCTCCTGACATTTCTAACATTGCCCACAATTATCAACTTTCTAAGTCTTTCTGAGCAGTAGAAATCGCAAAATATAGTAATTTCTTCATTGCCGTCCAAAAACAACGCTTTTTTACACTCCTGTCTCCCTTTCTCCTGGAAACAATGACTTACATCAATCCATTTACATAATTCTTGTTTCTCATGACATTTCTAACATTGTCCACAATTATCAACTTTCTAAGTCTTTCTGAGCTGGAGAAATCGCAAAACATAGTCATTTCTTCATTGCCATCCAAAAACAACGCTTTTTTACACTCCTGTCTCCCTTTCTCTTGGAAACAATGACTTACATCAATCCTTTTACATAATCCTTGTTTCTCCTGACATTTCTAACATTGCCCACAAATATCAACTTTCTAAGTCTTTCTGAGCAGGAGAAATCGCAAAACATAGTAATTTCTTCATTGCAGTCCAAAAACAACGCTTTTTTACACTCCAGTCTCCCTTTCTCTTGGAAACAATGACTTACATCAATCCTTTTACATAATTCTTGTTTCGCATGACATTTCTAACATTACCCACAATTATCAACTTTCTAAGTCTTTCTGAGCAAGAGAAATCGCAAAACAGTCATTTATTCATTGCCGTCCAAAAACAATGCTTTTTTACACTCCAGTCTCACTTTCTCTTGGAAACAATGACTTACATCAATCCTTTTACATAATTCTTGTTTCTCATGACATTTCTAACATTGCCCACAATTATCAACTTTCTAAGTCTTTCTGAGTAGGAGAAATCGCAAAACATAGTCATTTCTTCATTGCCGTCCAAAAACAACGCTTTTTTACACTCCAGTCTCCCTTTCTCTTGGAAACAATGACTTACATCAATCCTTTTACATAATTCTTGTTTATCCTGTCATTTCTAACATTGCCCACAAATATCAACTTTCTAAGTCTTTCTGAGCAGGAGAAATCGCAAAACATAGTCATTTCTTCATTGGAGTCCAAAAACAACGCTTTTTTACACTCCAGTCTCCCTTTCTCTTGGAAACAATGACTTACATCAATCCTTTTACATAATTCTTATTTCTCATGACATTTCTAACATTGCCCACAATTATCAACTTTCTAATTCTTTCTGAGCAAGAGAAATCGCAAAATATAGTCATTTCTTCATTGCCGTCCAAAAACAACGCTTTTTTACACTCCTGTCTCCCTTTCTCTTGGAAACAATGACTTACATCAATCCTTTTACATAATTCTTGTTTCTCCTGACATTTCTAACATTGCCCACAATTATCAACTTTCTAAGTCTTTCTGAGCAGGAGAAATCGCAAAATATAGTCATTTCTTCATTGCCGTCCAAAAACAACGCTTTTTTACACTCCTGTCTCCCTTTCTCCTGGAAACAATGACTTACATAAATCCTTTTACATAATTCTTGTTTCTCCTGACATTTCTAACATTGCCCACAATTATCAACTTTCTAAGTCTTTCTGAGCAAGAGAAATCGCAAAACAGTCATTTATTCATTGCCGTCCAAAAACAATGCTTTTTTACACTCCAGTCTCCCTTTCTCTTGGAAACAATGACTTACATCAATCCTTTTACATAATTCTTGTTTCTCATGACATTTCTAACATTTTCCACAATTATCAACTTTCTAAGTCTTTCTGAGCAGGAGAAATCGCAAAACATAGTCATTTCTTCATTGCCGTCCAAAAACAACACTTTTTTACACTCCTGTCTCCCTTTCTCTTGGAAACAATGACTTACATCAATCCTTTTACATAATTCTTGTTTCTCCTGACATTTCTAACATTGCCCACAATTATCAACTTTCTAATTCTTTCTGAGCAAGAGAAATCGCAAAATATAGTCATTTCTTCATTGCCGTCCAAAAACAACGCTTTTTTACACTCCTGTCTCCCTTTCTCTTGGAAACAATGACTTACATCAATCCTTTTACATAATTCTTGTTTCTCCTGACATTTCTAACATTGCCCACAATTATCAACTTTCTAAGTCTTTCTGAGCAGGAGAAATCGCAAAATATAGTCATTTCTTCATTGCCGTCCAAAAACAACGCTTTTTTACACTCCAGTCTCCCTTTCTCTTGGAAACAATGACTTACATCAATCCTTTTACATAATTCTTGTTTATCCTGTCATTTCTAACATTGCCCACAAATATCAACTTTCTAAGTCTTTCTGAGCAGGAGAAATCGCAAAACATAGTCATTTCTTCATTGGAGTCCAAAAACAATGCTTTTTTTACACTCCAGTCTCCCTTTCTCTTGGAAACAATGACTTACATCAATCCTTTTACATAATTCTTGTTTCTCCTGTCATTTCTAACATTGCCCACAATTATTAACTTTCTAAGTCTTTCTGAGCAGGAGAAATCGCAAAACATAGTCATTTCTTAATTGCAGTCCAAAAACAACGCTTTTTTACACTCCAGTCTCCCTTTCTCTTGGAAACAATGACTTACATCAATCCTTTTACATAATTCTTGTTTCTCCTGATATTTCTAACATTGCCCACAATTATTAACTTTCTAAGTCTTTCTGAGCAGGAGAAATCGCAAAACATAGTCATTTCTTCATTGCAGTCCAAAAACAACGCTTTTTTACACTCCAGTCTCCCTTTCTCTTGGAAACAATGACTTACATCAATCCTTTTACATAATTCTTGTTTCTCATGACATTTCTAACATTACCCACAATTATCAACTTTCTAAGTCTTTCTGAGCAAGAGAAATCGCAAAACAGTCATTTATTCATTGCCGTCCAAAAACAATGCTTTTTTACACTCCAGTCTCCCTCTCTCTTGGAAACAATGACTTACATCAATCCTTTTACATAATTCTTGTTTCTCATGACATTTCTAACATTTTCCACAATTATCAACTTTCTAAGTCTTTCTGAGCAGGAGAAATCGCAAAACATAGTCATTTCTTCATTGCAGTCCAAAAACAAGGCTTTTTTACACTCCTGTCTCCCTTTCTCTTGGAAACAATGACTTACATCAATCCTTTTACATAATTCTTGTTTCTCCTGACATTTCTAACATTGCCCACAATTATTAACTTTCTAAGTCTTTCTGAGCAGGAGAAATCGCAAAACATAGTCATTTCTTCATTGCAGTCCAAAAACAACGCTTTTTTACACTCCAGTCTCCCTTTCTCTTGGAAACAATGACTTACATCAATCCTTTTACATAATTCTTGTTTCTCATGACATTTCTAACATTACCCACAATTATCAACTTTCTAAGTGTTTCTGAGCAAGAGAAATCGCAAAACAGTCATTTATTCATTGCCGTCCAAAAACAATGCTTTTTTACACTCCAGTCTCACTTTCTCTTGGAAACAATGACTTACATCAATCCTTTTACATAATTCTTGTTTCTCATGACATTTCTAACATTGCCCACAATTATCAACTTTCTAAGTCTTTCTGAGCAGGAGAAATCGCAAAATATAGTAATTTCTTCATTGCCGTCCAAAAACAACGCTTTTTTACACTCCAGTCTCCCTTTCTCTTGGAAACAATGACTTACATCAATCCTTTTACATAATTCTTGTTTCTCCTGACATTTCTAACATTGCCCACAATTATCAACTTTCTAAGTCTTTCTGAGCAGGAGAAATCGCAAAATATAGTCATTTCTTCATTGCCGTCCAAAAACAACGCTTTTTTACACTCCTGTCTCCCTTTCTCCTGGAAACAATGACTTACATAAATCCTTTTACATAATTCTTGTTTCTCATGACATTTCTAACATTGCCCACAAATATCAACTTTCTAAGTCTTTCTGAGCAAGAGAAATCGCAAAACAGTCATTTATTCATTGCCGTCCAAAAACAATGCTTTTTTACACTCCAGTCTCCCTTTCTCTTGGAAACAATGACTTACATCAATCCTTTTACATAATTCTTGTTTCTCCTGACATTTCTAACATTGCCCACAAATATCAACTTTCTAAGTCTTTCTGAGCAGGAGAAATCGCAAAACATAGTCATTTCTTCATTGCAGTCCAAAAACAACGCTTTTTTACACTCCAGTCTCCCTTTCTCTTGGAAACAATGACTTACATCAATCCTTTTACATAATTCTTATTTCTCATGACATTTCTAACATTGCCCACAATTATCAACTTTCTAATTCTTTCTGAGCAAGAGAAATCGCAAAATATAGTCATTTCTTCATTGCCGTCCAAAAACAACGCTTTTTTACACTCCTGTCTCCCTTTCTCTTGGAAACAATGACTTACATCAATCCTTTTACATAATTCTTGTTTCTCCTGACATTTCTAACATTGCCCACAATTATCAACTTTCTAAGTTTTTCTGAGCAGTAGAAATCGCAAAATATAGTAATTTCTTCATTGCCGTCCAAAAACAACGCTTTTTTACACTCCTGTCTCCCTTTCTCCTGGAAACAATGACTTACATCAATCCATTTACATAATTCTTGTTTCTCATGACATTTCTAACATTGTCCACAATTATCAACTTTCTAAGTCTTTCTGAGCAGGAGAAATCGCAAAACATAGTCATTTCTTCATTGCCATCCAAAAACAACGCTTTTTTACACTCCTGTCTCCCTTTCTCTTGGAAACAATGACTTACATCAATCCTTTTACATAATCCTTGTTTCTCCTGACATTTCTAACATTGCCCACAAATATCAACTTTCTAAGTCTTTCTGAGCAGGAGAAATCGCAAAACATAGTAATTTCTTCATTGCAGTCCAAAAACAACGCTTTTTTACACTCCAGTCTCCCTTTCTCTTGGAAACAATGACTTACATCAATCCTTTTACATAATTCTTGTTTCTCATGACATTTCTAACATTACCCACAATTATCAACTTTCTAAGTCTTTCTGAGCAAGAGAAATCGCAAAACAGTCATTTATTCATTGCCGTCCAAAAACAATGCTTTTTTACACTCCAGTCTCACTTTCTCTTGGAAACAATGACTTACATCAATCCTTTTACATAATTCTTGTTTCTCATGACATTTCTAACATTGCCCACAATTATCAACTTTCTAAGTCTTTCTGAGCAGGAGAAATCGCAAAACATAGTCATTTCTTCATTGCCGTCCAAAAACAACGCTTTTTTACACTCCAGTCTCCCTTTCTCTTGGAAACAATGACTTACATCAATCCTTTTACATAATTCTTGTTTATCCTGTCATTTCTAACATTGCCCACAAATATCAACTTTCTAAGTCTTTCTGAGCAGGAGAAATCGCAAAACATAGTCATTTCTTCATTGGAGTCCAAAAACAACGCTTTTTTACACTCCAGTCTCCCTTTCTCTTGGAAACAATGACTTACATCAATCCTTTTACATAATTCTTATTTCTCATGACATTTCTAACATTGCCCACAATTATCAACTTTCTAATTCTTTCTGAGCAAGAGAAATCGCAAAATATAGTCATTTCTTCATTGCCGTCCAAAAACAACGCTTTTTTACACTCCTGTCTCCCTTTCTCTTGGAAACAATGACTTACATCAATCCTTTTACATAATTCTTGTTTCTCCTGACATTTCTAACATTGCCCACAATTATCAACTTTCTAAGTCTTTCTGAGCAGGAGAAATCGCAAAATATAGTCATTTCTTCATTGCCGTCCAAAAACAACGCTTTTTTACACTCCTGTCTCCCTTTCTCCTGGAAACAATGACTTACATAAATCCTTTTACATAATTCTTGTTTCTCCTGACATTTCTAACATTGCCCACAATTATCAACTTTCTAAGTCTTTCTGAGCAAGAGAAATCGCAAAACAGTCATTTATTCATTGCCGTCCAAAAACAATGCTTTTTTACACTCCAGTCTCCCTTTCTCTTGGAAACAATGACTTACATCAATCCTTTTACATAATTCTTGTTTCTCATGACATTTCTAACATTTTCCACAATTATCAACTTTCTAAGTCTTTCTGAGCAGGAGAAATCGCAAAACATAGTCATTTCTTCATTGCCGTCCAAAAACAACGCTTTTTTACACTCCTGTCTCCCTTTCTCTTGGAAACAATGACTTACATCAATCCTTTTACATAATTCTTGTTTCTCCTGACATTTCTAACATTGCCCACAATTATTAACTTTCTAAGTCTTTCTGAGCAGGAGAAATCGCAAAACATAGTCATTTCTTCATTGCAGTCCAAAAACAACGCTTTTTTACACTCCAGTCTCCCTTTCTCTTGGAAACAATGACTTACATCAATCCTTTTACATAATTCTTATTTCTCATGACATTTCTAACATTGCCCACAATTATCAACTTTCTAATTCTTTCTGAGCAAGAGAAATCGCAAAATATAGTCATTTCTTCATTGCCGTCCAAAAACAACGCTTTTTTACACTCCTGTCTCCCTTTCTCTTGGAAACAATGACTTACATCAATCCTTTTACATAATTCTTGTTTCTCCTGACATTTCTAACATTGCCCACAATTATCAACTTTCTAAGTCTTTCTGAGCAGTAGAAATCGCAAAATATAGTAATTTCTTCATTGCCGTCCAAAAACAACGCTTTTTTACACTCCTGTCTCCCTTTCTCCTGGAAACAATGACTTACATCAATCCATTTACATAATTCTTGTTTCTCATGACATTTCTAACATTGTCCACAATTATCAACTTTCTAAGTCTTTCTGAGCAGGAGAAATCGCAAAACATAGTCATTTCTTCATTGCCATCCAAAAACAACGCTTTTTTACACTCCTGTCTCCCTTTCTCTTGGAAACAATGACTTACATCAATCCTTTTACATAATCCTTGTTTCTCCTGACATTTCTAACATTGCCCACAAATATCAACTTTCTAAGTCTTTCTGAGCAGGAGAAATCGCAAAACATAGTAATTTCTTCATTGCAGTCCAAAAACAACGCTTTTTTACACTCCAGTCTCCCTTTCTCTTGGAAACAATGACTTACATCAATCCTTTTACATAATTCTTGTTTCTCATGACATTTCTAACATTACCCACAATTATCAACTTTCTAAGTCTTTCTGAGCAAGAGAAATCGCAAAACAGTCATTTATTCATTGCCGTCCAAAAACAATGCTTTTTTACACTCCAGTCTCACTTTCTCTTGGAAACAATGACTTACATCAATCCTTTTACATAATTCTTATTTCTCATGACATTTCTAACATTGCCCACAATTATCAACTTTCTAATTCTTTCTGAGCAAGAGAAATCGCAAAATATAGTCATTTCTTCATTGCCGTCCAAAAACAACGCTTTTTTACACTCCAGTCTCCCTTTCTCTTGGAAACAATGACTTACATCAATCCTTTTACATAATTCTTGTTTCTCCTGACATTTCTAACATTGCCCACAAATATCAACTTTCTAAGTCTTTCTGAGCAGGAGAAATCGCAAAATATAGTCATTTCTTCATTGGAGTCCAAAAACAACGCTTTTTTACACTCCTGTCTCCCTTTCTCCTGGAAACAATGACTTACATAAATCTTTTTACATAATTCTTGTTTCTCCTGACATTTCTAACATTGCCCACAATTATCAACTTTCTAAGTCTTTCTGAGCAAGAGAAATCGCAAAACAGTCATTTATTCATTGCCGTCCAAAAACAATGCTTTTTTACACTCCAGTCTCCCTTTCTCTTGGAAACAATGACTTACATCAATCCTTTTACATAATTCTTGTTTCTCATGACATTTCTAACATTTTCCACAATTATCAACTTTCTAAGTCTTTCTGAGCAGGAGAAATCGCAAAACATAGTCATTTCTTCATTGCCGTCCAAAAACAACGCTTTTTTACACTCCTGTCTCCCTTTCTCTTGGAAACAATGACTTACATCAATCCTTTTACATAATTCTTGTTTCTCCTGACATTTCTAACATTGCCCACAATTATTAACTTTCTAAGTCTTTCTGAGCAGGAGAAATCGCAAAACATAGTCATTTCTTCATTGCAGTCCAAAAACAACGCTTTTTTACACTCCAGTCTCCCTTTCTCTTGGAAACAATGACTTACATCAATCCTTCTACATAATTCTTATTTCTCATGACATTTCTAACATTGCCCACAATTATCAACTTTCTAATTCTTTCTGAGCAAGAGAAATCGCAAAATATAGTCATTTCTTCATTGCCGTCCAAAAACAACGCTTTTTTACACTCCTGTCTCCCTTTCTCTTGGAAACAATGACTTACATCAATCCTTTTACATAATTCTTGTTTCTCCTGACATTTCTAACATTGCCCACAATTATCAACTTTCTAAGTCTTTCTGAGCAGGAGAAATCGCAAAATATAGTCATTTCTTCATTGCCGTCCAAAAACAACGCTTTTTTACACTCCAGTCTCCCTTTCTCTTGGAAACAATGACTTACATCAATCCTTTTACATAATTCTTGTTTATCCTGTCATTTCTAACATTGCCCACAAATATCAACTTTCTAAGTCTTTCTGAGCAGGAGAAATCGCAAAACATAGTCATTTCTTCATTGGAGTCCAAAAACAATGCTTTTTTTACACTCCAGTCTCCCTTTCTCTTGGAAACAATGACTTACATCAATCCTTTTACATAATTCTTGTTTCTCCTGTCATTTCTAACATTGCCCACAATTATTAACTTTCTAAGTCTTTCTGAGCAGGAGAAATCGCAAAACATAGTCATTTCTTAATTGCAGTCCAAAAACAACGCTTTTTTACACTCCAGTCTCCCTTTCTCTTGGAAACAATGAATTACATCAATCCTTTTACATAATTCTTGTTTCTCCTGATATTTCTAACATTGCCCACAATTATTAACTTTCTAAGTCTTTCTGAGCAGGAGAAATCGCAAAACATAGTCATTTCTTCATTGCAGTCCAAAAACAACGCTTTTTTACACTCCAGTCTCCCTTTCTCTTGGAAACAATGACTTACATCAATCCTTTTACATAATTCTTGTTTCTCATGACATTTCTAACATTACCCACAATTATCAACTTTCTAAGTCTTTCTGAGCAAGAGAAATCGCAAAACAGTCATTTATTCATTGCCGTCCAAAAACAATGCTTTTTTACACTCCAGTCTCCCTTTCTCTTGGAAACAATGACTTACATCAATCCTTTTACATAATTCTTGTTTCTCATGACATTTCTAACATTACCCACAATTATCAACTTTCTAAGTGTTTCTGAGCAAGAGAAATCGCAAAACAGTCATTTATTCATTGCCGTCCAAAAACAATGCTTTTTTACACTCCAGTCTCACTTTCTCTTGGAAACAATGACTTACATCAATCCTTTTACATAATTCTTGTTTCTCATGACATTTCTAACATTGCCCACAATTATCAACTTTCTAAGTCTTTCTGAGCAGGAGAAATCGCAAAACATAGTCATTTCTTCATTGCAGTCCAAAAACAACGCTTTTTTACACTCCAGTCTCCCTTTCTCTTGGAAACAATGACTTACATCAATCCTTTTACATAATTCTTGTTTATCCTGTCATTTCTAACATTGCCCACAAATATCAACTTTCTAAGTCTTTCTGAGCAGGAGAAATCGCAAAACATAGTCATTTCTTCATTGCCGTCCAAAAACAACGCTTTTTTACACTCCAGTCTCCCTTTCTCTTGGAAACAATGACTTACATCAATCCTTTTACATAATTCTTATTTCTCATGACATTTCTAACATTGCCCACAATTATCAACTTTCTAATTCTTTCTGAGCAAGAGAAATCGCAAAATATAGTCATTTCGTCATTGCCGTCCAAAAACAACGCTTTTTTACACTCCTGTCTCCCTTTCTCTTGGAAACAATGACTTACATCAATCCTTTTACATAATTCTTGTTTCTCCTGACATTTCCAACATTGCCCACAATTATCAACTTTCTAAGTCTTTCTGAGCATGAGAAATCGCAAAATATAGTCATTTCTTCATTGCCGTCCAAAAACAACGCTTTTTTACACTCCTGTCTCCCTTTCTCCTGGAAACAATGACTTACATAAATCCTTTTACATAATTCTTGTTTCTCATGACATTTCTAACATTGCCCACAAATATCAACTTTCTAAGTCTTTCTGAGCAAGAGAAATCGCAAAACAGTCATTTATTCATTGCCGTCCAAAAACAATGCTTTTTTACACTCCAGTCTCCCTTTCTCTTGGAAACAATGACTTACATCAATCCTTTTACATAATTCTTGTTTCTCCTGACATTTCTAACATTGCCCACAAATATCAACTTTCTAAGTCTTTCTGAGCAGGAGAAATCGCAAAACATAGTCATTTCTTCATTGCAGTCCAAAAACAACGCTTTTTTACACTCCAGTCTCCCTTTCTCTTGGAAACAATGACTTACATCAATCCTTTTACATAATTCTTATTTCTCATGACATTTCTAACATTGCCCACAATTATCAACTTTCTAATTCTTTCTGAGCAAGAGAAATCGCAAAATATAGTCATTTCTTCATTGCCGTCCAAAAACAACGCTTTTTTACACTCCTGTCTCCCTTTCTCTTGGAAACAATGACTTACATCAATCCTTTTACATAATTCTTGTTTCTCCTGACATTTCTAACATTGCCCACAATTATCAACTTTCTAAGTCTTTCTGAGCAGTAGAAATCGCAAAATATAGTAATTTCTTCATTGCCGTCCAAAAACAACGCTTTTTTACACTCCTGTCTCCCTTTCTCCTGGAAACAATGACTTTCATCAATCCTTTTACATAATTCTTGTTTCTCATGACATTTCTAACATTGCCCACAATTATCAACTTTCTAAGTCTTTCTGAGCAAGAGAAATCGCAAAACAGTCATTTATTCATTGCCGTCCAAAAACAATGCTTTTTTACACTCCAGTCTCCCTTTCTCTTGGAAACAATGACTTACATCAATCCTTTTACATAATTCTTGTTTCTCCTGACATTTCTAACATTGCCCACAAATATCAACTTTCTAAGTCTTTCTGAGCAGGAGAAATCGCAAAACATAGTCATTTCTTCATTGCAGTCCAAAAACAACGCTTTTTTAAACTCCAGTCTCCCTTTCTCTTGGAAACAATGACTTACATCAATACTTTTACATAATTCTTGTTTCTCATGACATTTCTAACATTGTCCACAATTATTAACTTTCTAAGTCTTTCTGAGCAGGAGAAATCGCAAAACATAGTCATTTCTTCATTGCAGTCCAAAAACAACGCTTTTTTACACTCCAGTCTCCCTTTCTCTTGGAAACAATGACTTACATCAATCCTTTTACATAATTCTTGTTTCTCCTGACATTTCTAACATTGCCCACAATTGTTAACTTTCTAAGTCTTTCTGAGCAGGAGAAATCGCAAAACATAGTCATTTCTTCATTGCAGTCCAAAAACAACACTTTTTTACACTCCAGTCTCCCTTTCTCTTGGAAACAATGACTTACATCAATCCTTTTACATAATTCTTATTTCTCATGACATTTCTAACATTGCCCACAATTATCAACTTTCTAATTCTTTCTGAGCAAGAGAAATCACAAAATATAGTCATTTCTTCATTGCCGTCCAAAAACAACGCTTTTTTACACTCCTGTCTCCCTTTCTCCTGGAAACAATGACTTACATAAATCCTTTTACATAATTCTTGTTTCTCATGACATTTCTAACATTGCCCACAAATATCAACTTTCTAAGTCTTTCTGAGCAAGAGAAATCGCAAAACAGTCATTTATTCATTGCCGTCCAAAAACAATGCTTTTTTACACTCCAGTCTCCCTTTCTCTTGGAAACAATGACTTACATCAATCCTTTTACATAATTCTTGTTTCTCCTGACATTTCTAACATTGCCCACAAATATCAACTTTCTAAGTCTTTCTGAGCAGGAGAAATCGCAAAACATAGTCATTTCTTCATTGCAGTCCAAAAACAACGCTTTTTTACACTCCAGTCTCCCTTTCTCTTGGAAACAATGACTTACATCAATCCTTTTACATAATTCTTATTTCTCATGACATTTCTAACATTGCCCACAATTATCAACTTTCTAATTCTTTCTGAGCAAGAGAAATCGCAAAATATAGTCATTTCTTCATTGCCGTCCAAAAACAACGCTTTTTTACACTCCTGTCTCCCTTTCTCTTGGAAACAATGACTTACATCAATCCTTTTACATAATTCTTGTTTCTCCTGACATTTCTAACATTGCCCACAATTATCAACTTTCTAAGTCTTTCTGAGCAGTAGAAATCGCAAAATATAGTAATTTCTTCATTGCCGTCCAAAAACAACGCTTTTTTACACTCCTGTCTCCCTTTCTCCTGGAAACAATGACTTTCATCAATCCTTTTACATAATTCTTGTTTCTCATGACATTTCTAACATTGCCCACAATTATCAACTTTCTAATTCTTTCTGAGCAAGAGAAATCGCAAAACAGTCATTTATTCATTGCCGTCCAAAAACAATGCTTTTTTACACTCCAGTCTCCCTTTCTCTTGGAAACAATGACTTACATCAATCCTTTTACATAATTCTTGTTTCTCCTGACATTTCTAACATTGCCCACAAATATCAACTTTCTAAGTCTTTCTGAGCAGGAAAAATCGCAAAACATAGTCATTTCTTCATTGCAGTCCAAAAACAACGCTTTTTTAAACTCCAGTCTCCCTTTCTCTTGGAAACAATGACTTACATCAATACTTTTACATAATTCTTGTTTCTCATGACATTTCTAACATTGTCCACAATTATTAACTTTCTAAGTCTTTCTGAGCAGGAGAAATCGCAAAACATAGTCATTTCTTCATTGCAGTCCAAAAACAACGCTTTTTTACACTCCAGTCTCCCTTTCTCTTGGAAACAATGACTTACATCAATCCTTTTACATAATTCTTGTTTCTCCTGACATTTCTAACATTGCCCACAATTGTTAACTTTCTAAGTCTTTCTGAGCAGGAGAAATCGCAAAACATAGTCATTTCTTCATTGCAGTCCAAAAACAACACTTTTTTACACTCCAGTCTCCCTTTCTCTTGGAAACAATGACTTACATCAATCCTTTTACATAATTCTTATTTCTCATGACATTTCTAACATTGCCCACAATTATCAACTTTCTAATTCTTTCTGAGCAAGAGAAATCGCAAAATATAGTCATTTCTTCATTGCCGTCCAAAAACAACGCTTTTTTACACTCCTGTCTCCCTTTCTCTTGGAAACAATGACTTACATCAATCCTTTTACATAATTCTTGTTTCTCCTGACATTTCTAACATTGCCCACAATTATCAACTTTCTAAGTCTTTCTGAGCAGTAGAAATCGCAAAATATAGTAATTTCTTCATTGCCGTCCAAAAACAACGCTTTTTTACACTCCTGTCTCCCTTTCTCCTGGAAACAATGACTTTCATCAATCCTTTTACATAATTCTTGTTTCTCATGACATTTCTAACATTGCCCACAATTATCAACTTTCTAATTCTTTCTGAGCAAGAGAAATCGCAAAACAGTCATTTATTCATTGCCGTCCAAAAACAATGCTTTTTTACACTCCAGTCTCCCTTTCTCTTGGAAACAATGACTTACATCAATCCTTTTACATAATTCTTGTTTCTCCTGACATTTCTAACATTGCCCACAAATATCAACTTTCTAAGTCTTTCTGAGCAGGAGAAATCGCAAAACATAGTCATTTCTTCATTGCAGTCCAAAAACAACGCTTTTTTAAACTCCAGTCTCCCCTTCTCTTGGAAACAATGACTTACATCAATACTTTTACATAATTCTTGTTTCTCATGACATTTCTAACATTGTCCACAATTATTAACTTTCTAAGTCTTTCTGAGCAGGAGAAATCGCAAAACATAGTCATTTCTTCATTGCAGTCCAAAAACAACGCTTTTTTACACTCCAGTCTCCCTTTCTCTTGGAAACAATGACTTACATCAATCCTTTTACATAATTCTTGTTTCTCCTGACATTTCTAACATTGCCCACAATTGTTAACTTTCTAAGTCTTTCTGAGCAGGAGAAATCGCAAAACATAGTCATTTCTTCATTGCAGTCCAAAAACAACACTTTTTTACACTCCAGTCTCCCTTTCTCTTGGAAACAATGACTTACATCAATCCTTTTACATAATTCTTATTTCTCATGACATTTCTAACATTGCCCACAATTATCAACTTTCTAATTCTTTCTGAGCAAGAGAAATCGCAAAATATAGTCATTTCTTCATTGCCGTCCAAAAACAACGCTTTTTTACACTCCTGTCTCCCTTTCTCTTGGAAACAATGACTTACATCAATCCTGTTACATAATTCTTGTTTCTCCTGACATTTCTAACATTGCCCACAATTATTAACTTTCTAAGTCTTTCTGAGCAGGAGAAATCGCAAAACATAGTCATTTCTTCATTGCAGTCCAAAAACAACGCTTTTTTACACTCATGTCTCCCTTTCTCTTGGAAACAATGACTTACATCAATCCTTTTACATAATTCTTGTTTCTCATGACATTTCTAACATTGCCCACAATTATCAACTTTCTAAGTCTTTCTGAGCAAGAGAAATCGCAAAACAGTCATTTATTCATTGCCGTCCAAAAACAATGCTTTTTTACACTCCAGTCTCCCTTTCTCTTGGAAACAATGACTTACATCAATCCTTTTACATAATTCTTGTTTCTCATGACATTTCTAACATTTTCCACAATTATCAACTTTCTAAGTCTTTCTGAGCAGGAGAAATCGCAAAACATAGTCATTTCTTCATTGCCGTCCAAAAACAACGCTTTTTTACACTCCTGTCTCCCTTTCTCTTGGAAACAATGACTTACATCAATCCTTTTACATAATTCTTGTTTCTCCTGACATTTCTAACATTGCCCACAATTATTAACTTTCTAAGTCTTTCTGAGCAGGAGAAATCGCAAAACATAGTCATTTCTTCATTGCAGTCCAAAAACAACGCTTTTTTACACTCCAGTCTCCCTTTCTCTTGGAAACAATGACTTACATCAATCCTTTTACATAATTCTTATTTCTCATGACATTTCTAACATTGCCCACAATTATTAACTTTCTAAGTCTTTCTGAGCAGGAGAAATCGCAAAATATAGTCATTTCTTCATTGCAGTCCAAAAACAACGCTTTTTTACACTCCAGTCTCCCTTTCTCTTGGAAACAATGACTTACATCAATCCTTTTACATAATTCTTATTTCTCATGACATTTCTAACATTGCCCACAATTATCAACTTTCTAAGTCTTTCTGAGCAAGAGAAATCGCAAAACAGTCATTTATTCATTGCCGTCCAAAAACAATGCTTTTTTACACTCCAGTCTCCCTTTCTCTTGGAAACAATGACTTACATCAATCCTTTTACATAATTCTTGTTTCTCATGACATTTCTAACATTTTCCACAATTATCAACTTTCTAAGTCTTTCTGAGCAGGAGAAATCGCAAAACATAGTCATTTCTTCATTGCCGTCCAAAAACAACGCTTTTTTACACTCCTGTCTCCCTTTCTCTTGGAAACAATGACTTACATCAATCCTTTTACATAATTCTTGTTTCTCCTGACATTTCTAACATTGCCCACAATTATTAACTTTCTAAGTCTTTCTGAGCAGGAGAAATCGCAAAACATAGTCATTTCTTCATTGCAGTCCAAAAACAACGCTTTTTTACACTCCAGTCTCCCTTTCTCTTGGAAACAATGACTTACATCAATCCTTTTACATAATTCTTATTTCTCATGACATTTCTAACATTGCCCACAATTATCAACTTTCTAATCCTTTCTGAGCAAGAGAAATCGCAAAATATAGTCATTTCTTCATTGCCGTCCAAAAACAACGCTTTTTTACACTCCTGTCTCCCTTTCTCTTGGAAACAATGACTTACATCAATCCTTTTACATAATTCTTGTTTCTCCTGACATTTCTAACATTGCCCACAATTATCAACTTTCTAAGTCTTTCTGAGCAGGAGAAATCGCAAAATATAGTAATTTCTTCATTGCCGTCCAAAAACAACGCTTTTTTACACTCCAGTCTCCCTTTCTCTTGGAATCAATGACTTACATCAATCCTTTTACATAATTCTTGTTTCTCCTGACATTTCTAACATTGCCCACAATTATCAACTTTCTAAGTCTTTCTGAGCAGGAGAAATCGCAAAATATAGTCATTTCTTCATTGCCGTCCAAAAACAACGCTTTTTTACACTCCTGTCTCCCTTTCTCCTGGAAACAATGACTTACATAAATCCTTTTACATAATTCTTGTTTCTCATGACATTTCTAACATTGCCCACAAATATCAACTTTCTAAGTCTTTCTGAGCAAGAGAAATCGCAAAACAGTCATTTATTCATTGCCGTCCAAAAACAATGCTTTTTTACACTCCAGTCTCCCTTTCTCTTGGAAACAATGACTTACATCAATCCTTTTACATAATTCTTGTTTCTCCTGACATTTCTAACATTGCCCACAAATATCAACTTTCTAAGTCTTTCTGAGCAGGAGAAATCGCAAAACATAGTCATTTCTTCATTGCAGTCCAAAAACAACGCTTTTTTACACTCCAGTCTCCCTTTCTCTTGGAAACAATGACTTACATCAATCCTTTTACATAATTCTTATTTCTCATGACATTTCTAACATTGCCCACAATTATCAACTTTCTAATTCTTTCTGAGCAAGAGAAATCGCAAAACAGTCATTTATTCATTGCCGTCCAAAAACAATGCTTTTTTACACTCCAGTCTCCCTTTCTCTTGGAAACAATGACTTACATCAATCCTTTTACATAATTCTTGTTTCTCCTGACATTTCTAACATTGTCCACAATTATTAACTTTCTAAGTCTTTCTGAGCAGGAGAAATCGCAAAACATAGTCATTTCTTCATTGCAGTCCAAAAACAACACTTTTTTACACTCCAGTCTCCCTTTCTCTTGGAAACAATGACTTACATCAATCCTTTTAAATAATTCTTGTTTCTCATGACATTTCTAACATTGTCCACAATTATTAACTTTCTAAGTGTTTCTGAGCAGGAGAAATCGCAAAACATAGTCATTTCTTCATTGCAGTCCAAAAACAACGCTTTTTTACACTCCAGTCTCCCTTTCTCTTGGAAACAATGACTTACATCAATCCTTTTACATAATTCTTGTTTCTCCTGACATTTCTAACATTGCCCACAATTGTTAACTTTCTAAGTCTTTCTGAGCAGGAGAAATCGCAAAACATAGTCATTTCTTCATTGCCGTCCAAAAACAACGCTTTTTTACACTCCTGTCTCCCTTTCTCTTGGAAACAATGACTTACATCAATCCTTTTACATAATTCTTGTTTCTCCTGACATTTCTAACATTGCCCACAATTATTAACTTTCTAAGTCTTTCTGAGCAGGAGAAATCGCAAAACATAGTCATTTCTTCATTGCAGTCCAAAAACAACGCTTTTTTACACTCCAGTCTCCCTTTCTCTTGGAAACAATGACTTACATCAATCCTTTTACATAATTCTTATTTCTCATGACATTTCTAACATTGCCCACAATTATCAACTTTCTAATCCTTTCTGAGCAAGAGAAATCGCAAAATATAGTCATTTCTTCATTGCCGTCCAAAAACAACGCTTTTTTACACTCCTGTCTCCCTTTCTCTTGGAAACAATGACTTACATCAATCCTTTTACATAATTCTTGTTTCTCCTGACATTTCTAACATTGCCCACAATTATCAACTTTCTAAGTCTTTCTGAGCAGGAGAAATCGCAAAATATAGTAATTTCTTCATTGCCGTCCAAAAACAACGCTTTTTTACACTCCAGTCTCCCTTTCTCTTGGAAACAATGACTTACATCAATCCTTTTACATAATTCTTGTTTATCCTGACATTTCTAACATTGCCCACAAATATCAACTTTCTAAGTCTTTCTGAAAAGGAGAAATCGCAAAACATAGTCATTTTTTCATTGGAGTCCAAAAACAACGCTTTTTTACACTCCAGTCTCCCTTTCTCTTGGAAACAATGACTTACATCAATCCATTTACATAATTCTTATTTCTCATGACATTTCTAACATTGCCCACAATTATCAACTTTCTAATTCTTTCTGAGCAAGAGAAATCGCAAAATATAGTCATTTCTTCATTGCCGTCCAAAAACAACGCTTTTTTACACTCCTGTCTCCCTTTCTCTTGGAAACAATGACTTACATCAATCCTTTTACATAATTCTTGTTTCTCCTGACATTTCTGACATTGCCCACAATTATCAACTTTCTAAGTCTTTCTGAGCAGGAGAAATCGCAAAATATAGTAATTTCTTCATTGCTGTCCAAAAACAACGCTTTTTTACACTCCTGTCTCCCTTTCTCCTGGAAACAATGACTTTCATCAATCCTTTTACATAATTCTTGTTTCTCATGACATTTCTAACATTGCCCACAATTATCAACTTTCTAATTCTTTCTGAGCAAGAGAAATCGCAAAACAGTCATTTATTCATTGCCGTCCAAAAACAATGCTTTTTTACACTCCAGTCTCCCTTTCTCTTGGAAACAATGACTTACATCAATCCTTTTACATAATTCTTGTTTCTCCTGACATTTCTAACATTGCCCACAAATATCAACTTTCTAAGTCTTTCTGAGCAGGAGAAATCGCAAAACATAGTCATTTCTTCATTGCAGTCCAAAAACAACGCTTTTTTAAACTCCAGTCTCCCTTTCTCTTGGAAACAATGACTTACATCAATACTTTTACATAATTCTTGTTTCTCATGACATTTCTAACATTGTCCACAATTATTAACTTTCTAAGTCTTTCTGAGCAGGAGAAATCGCAAAACATAGTCATTTCTTCATTGCAGTCCAAAAACAACGCTTTTTTACACTCCAGTCTCCCTTTCTCTTGGAAACAATGACTTACATCAATCCTTTTACATAATTCTTGTTTCTCCTGACATTTCTAACATTGCCCACAATTGTTAACTTTCTAAGTCTTTCTGAGCAGGAGAAATCGCAAAACATAGTCATTTCTTCATTGCAGTCCAAAAACAACACTTTTTTACACTCCAGTCTCCCTTTCTCTTGGAAACAATGACTTACATCAATCCTTTTACATAATTCTTATTTCTCATGACATTTCTAACATTGCCCACAATTATCAACTTTCTAATTCTTTCTGAGCAAGAGAAATCGCAAAATATAGTCATTTCTTCATTGCCGTCCAAAAACAACGCTTTTTTACACTCCTGTCTCCCTTTCTCTTGGAAACAATGACTTACATCAATCCTGTTACATAATTCTTGTTTCTCCTGACATTTCTAACATTGCCCACAATTATTAACTTTCTAAGTCTTTCTGAGCAGGAGAAATCGCAAAACATAGTCATTTCTTCATTGCAGTCCAAAAACAACGCTTTTTTACACTCATGTCTCCCTTTCTCTTGGAAACAATGACTTACATCAATCCTTTTACATAATTCTTGTTTCTCATGACATTTCTAACATTGCCCACAATTATCAACTTTCTAAGTCTTTCTGAGCAAGAGAAATCGCAAAACAGTCATTTATTCATTGCCGTCCAAAAACAATGCTTTTTTACACTCCAGTCTCCCTTTCTCTTGGAAACAATGACTTACATCAATCCTTTTACATAATTCTTGTTTCTCCTGACATTTTTAACATTGCCCACAAAATATCAACTTTCTAAGTCTTTCTGAGCAGGAGAAATCGCAAAACATAGTCATTTCTTCATTGCAGTCCAAAAACAACGCTTTTTTACACTCCAGTCTCCCTTTCTCTTGGAAACAATGACTTACATCAATCCTTTTACATAATTCTTATTTCTCATGACATTTCTAACATTGCCCACAATTATCAACTTTCTAATTCTTTCTGAGCAAGAGAAATCGCAAAACAGTCATTTATTCATTGCCGTCCAAAAACAATGCTTTTTTACACTCCAGTCTCCCTTTCTCTTGGAAACAATGACTTACATCAATCCTTTTACATAATTCTTGTTTCTCCTGACATTTCTAACATTGTCCACAATTATTAACTTTCTAAGTCTTTCTGAGCAGGAGAAATCGCAAAACATAGTCATTTCTTCATTGCAGTCCAAAAACAACGCTTTTTTACACTCCAGTCTCCCTTTCTCTTGGAAACAATGACTTACATCAATCCTTTTACATAATTCTTGTTTCTCATGACATTTCTAACATTGTCCACAATTATTAACTTTCTAAGTCTTTCTGAGCAGGAGAAATCGCAAAACATAGTCATTTCTTCATTGCAGTCCAAAAACAACGCTTTTTTACACTCCAGTCTCCCTTTCTCTTGGAAACAATGACTTACATCAATCCTTTTACATAATTCTTGTTTCTCCTGACATTTCTAACATTGCCCACAATTGTTAACTTTCTAAGTCTTTCTGAGCAGGAGAAATCGCAAAACATAGTCATTTCTTCATTGCAGTCCAAAAACAACACTTTTTTACACTCCAGTCTCCCTTTCTCTTGGAAACAATGACTTACATCAATCCTGTTACATAATTCTTGTTTCTCCTGACATTTCTAACATTGCCCACAATTATTAACTTTCTAAGTCTTTCTGAGCAGGAGAAATCGCAAAACATAGTCATTTCTTCATTGCAATCCAAAAACAACGCTTTTTTACACTCCAGTCTCCCTTTCTCTTGGAAACAATGACTTACATCAATCCTTTTACATAATTCTTATTTCTCATGACATTTCTAACATTGCCCACAATTATCAACTTTCTAATCCTTTCTGAGCAAGAGAAATCGCAAAATATAGTCATTTCTTCATTGCCGTCCAAAAACAACGCTTTTTTACACTCCTGTCTCCCTTTCTCTTGGAAACAATGACTTACATCAATCCTTTTACATAATTCTTGTTTCTCCTGACATTTCTAACATTGCCCACAATTATCAACTTTCTAAGTCTTTCTGAGCAGGAGAAATCGCAAAATATAGTAATTTCTTCATTGCCGTCCAAAAACAACGCTTTTTTACACTCCAGTCTCCCTTTCTCTTGGAAACAATGACTTACATCAATCCTTTTACATAATTCTTGTTTATCCTGACATTTCTAACATTGCCCACAAATATCAACTTTCTAAGTCTTTCTGAAAAGGAGAAATCGCAAAACATAGTCATTTTTTCATTGGAGTCCAAAAACAACGCTTTTTTACACTCCAGTCTCCCTTTCTCTTGGAAACAATGACTTACATCAATCCATTTACATAATTCTTATTTCTCATGACATTTCTAACATTGCCCACAATTATCAACTTTCTAATTCTTTCTGAGCAAGAGAAATCGCAAAATATAGTCATTTCTTCATTGCCGTCCAAAAACAACGCTTTTTTACACTACTGTCTCCCTTTCTCTTGGAAACAATGACTTACATCAATCCTTTTACATAATTCTTGTTTCTCCTGACATTTCTGACATTGCCCACAATTATCAACTTTCTAAGTCTTTCTGAGCAGGAGAAATCGCAAAATATAGTAATTTCTTCATTGCTGTCCAAAAACAACGCTTTTTTACACTCCTGTCTCCCTTTCTCCTGGAAACAATGACTTTCATCAATCCTTTTACATAATTCTTGTTTCTCATGACATTTCTAACATTGCCCACAATTATCAACTTTCTAATTCTTTCTGAGCAAGAGAAATCGCAAAACAGTCATTTATTCATTGCCGTCCAAAAACAATGCTTTTTTACACTCCAGTCTCCCTTTCTCTTGGAAACAATGACTTACATCAATCCTTTTACATAATTCTTTTTTCTCCTGACATTTCTAACATTGCCCACAAATATCAACTTTCTAAGTCTTTCTGAGCAGGAGAAATCGCAAAACATAGTCATTTCTTCATTGCAGTCCAAAAACAACGCTTTTTTAAACTCCAGTCTCCCTTTCTCTTGGAAACAATGACTTACATCAATACTTTTACATAATTCTTGTTTCTCATGACATTTCTAACATTGTCCACAATTATTAACTTTCTAAGTCTTTCTGAGCAGGAGAAATCGCAAAACATAGTCATTTCTTCATTGCAGTCCAAAAACAACGCTTTTTTACACTCCAGTCTCCCTTTCTCTTGGAAACAATGACTTACATCAATCCTTTTACATAATTCTTGTTTCTCCTGACATTTCTAACATTGCCCACAATTGTTAACTTTCTAAGTCTTTCTGAGCAGGAGAAATCGCAAAACATAGTCATTTCTTCATTGCAGTCCAAAAACAACACTTTTTTACACTCCAGTCTCCCTTTCTCTTGGAAACAATGACTTACATCAATCCTTTTACATAATTCTTATTTCTCATGACATTTCTAACATTGCCCACAATTATCAACTTTCTAATTCTTTCTGAGCAAGAGAAATCGCAAAATATAGTCATTTCTTCATTGCCGTCCAAAAACAACGCTTTTTTACACTCCTGTCTCCCTTTCTCTTGGAAACAATGACTTACATCAATCCTGTTACATAATTCTTGTTTCTCCTGACATTTCTAACATTGCCCACAATTATTAACTTTCTAAGTCTTTCTGAGCAGGAGAAATCGCAAAACATAGTCATTTCTTCATTGCAGTCCAAAAACAACGCTTTTTTACACTCATGTCTCCCTTTCTCTTGGAAACAATGACTTACATCAATCCTTTTACATAATTCTTGTTTCTCATGACATTTCTAACATTGCCCACAATTATCAACTTTCTAAGTCTTTCTGAGCAAGAGAAATCGCAAAACAGTCATTTATTCATTGCCGTCCAAAAACAATGCTTTTTTACACTCCAGTCTCCCTTTCTCTTGGAAACAATGACTTACATCAATCCTTTTACATAATACTTGTTTCTCATGACATTTCTAACATTTTCCACAATTATCAACTTTCTAAGTCTTTCTGAGCAGGAGAAATCGCAAAACATAGTCATTTCTTCATTGCCGTCCAAAAACAACGCTTTTTTACACTCCTGTCTCCCTTTCTCTTGGAAACAATGACTTACATCAATCCTTTTACATAATTCTTGTTTCTCCTGACATTTCTAACATTGCCCACAATTATTAACTTTCTAAGTCTTTCTGAGCAGGAGAAATCGCAAAACATAGTCATTTCTTCATTGCAATCCAAAAACAACGCTTTTTTACACTCCAGTCTCCCTTTCTCTTGGAAACAATGACTTACATCAATCCTTTTACATAATTCTTATTTCTCATGACATTTCTAACATTGCCCACAATTATCAACTTTCTAATCCTTTCTGAGCAAGAGAAATCGCAAAATATAGTCATTTCTTCATTGCCGTCCAAAAACAACGCTTTTTTACACTCCTGTCTCCCTTTCTCTTGGAAACAATGACTTACATCAATCCTTTTACATAATTCTTGTTTCTCCTGACATTTCTAACATTGCCCACAATTATCAACTTTCTAAGTCTTTCTGAGCAGGAGAAATCGCAAAATATAGTAATTTCTTCATTGCCGTCCAAAAACAACGCTTTTTTACACTCCAGTCTCCCTTTCTCTTGGAAACAATGACTTACATCAATCCTTTTACATAATTCTTGTTTATCCTGACATTTCTAACATTGCCCACAAATATCAACTTTCTAAGTCTTTCTGAAAAGGAGAAATCGCAAAACATAGTCATTTTTTCATTGGAGTCCAAAAACAACGCTTTTTTACACTCCAGTCTCCCTTTCTCTTGGAAACAATGACTTACATCAATCCATTTACATAATTCTTATTTCTCATGACATTTCTAACATTGCCCACAATTATCAACTTTCTAATTCTTTCTGAGCAAGAGAAATCGCAAAATATAGTCATTTCTTCATTGCCGTCCAAAAACAACGCTTTTTTACACTACTGTCTCCCTTTCTCTTGGAAACAATGACTTACATCAATCCTTTTACATAATTCTTGTTTCTCCTGACATTTCTGACATTGCCCACAATTATCAACTTTCTAAGTCTTTCTGAGCAGGAGAAATCGCAAAATATAGTAATTTCTTCATTGCTGTCCAAAAACAACGCTTTTTTACACTCCTGTCTCCCTTTCTCCTGGAAACAATGACTTTCATCAATCCTTTTACATAATTCTTGTTTCTCATGACATTTCTAACATTGCCCACAATTATCAACTTTCTAATTCTTTCTGAGCAAGAGAAATCGCAAAACAGTCATTTATTCATTGCCGTCCAAAAACAATGCTTTTTTACACTCCAGTCTCCCTTTCTCTTGGAAACAATGACTTACATCAATCCTTTTACATAATTCTTTTTTCTCCTGACATTTCTAACATTGCCCACAAATATCAACTTTCTAAGTCTTTCTGAGCAGGAGAAATCGCAAAACATAGTCATTTCTTCATTGCAGTCCAAAAACAACGCTTTTTTAAACTCCAGTCTCCCTTTCTCTTGGAAACAATGACTTACATCAATACTTTTACATAATTCTTGTTTCTCATGACATTTCTAACATTGTCCACAATTATTAACTTTCTAAGTCTTTCTGAGCAGGAGAAATCGCAAAACATAGTCATTTCTTCATTGCAGTCCAAAAACAACGCTTTTTTACACTCCAGTCTCCCTTTCTCTTGGAAACAATGACTTACATCAATCCTTTTACATAATTCTTATTTCTCATGACATTTCTAACATTGCCCACAATTATCAACTTTCTAATTCTTTCTGAGCAAGAGAAATCGCAAAATATAGTCATTTCTTCATTGCCGTCCAAAAACAACGCTTTTTTACACTCCTGTCTCCCTTTCTCTTGGAAACAATGACTTACATCAATCCTGTTACATAATTCTTGTTTCTCCTGACATTTCTAACATTGCCCACAATTATTAACTTTCTAAGTCTTTCTGAGCAGGAGAAATCGCAAAACATAGTCATTTCTTCATTGCAGTCCAAAAACAACGCTTTTTTACACTCATGTCTCCCTTTCTCTTGGAAACAATGACTTACATCAATCCTTTTACATAATTCTTGTTTCTCATGACATTTCTAACATTGCCCACAATTATCAACTTTCTAAGTCTTTCTGAGCAAGAGAAATCGCAAAACAGTCATTTATTCATTGCCGTCCAAAAACAATGCTTTTTTACACTCCAGTCTCCCTTTCTCTTGGAAACAATGACTTACATCAATCCTTTTACATAATACTTGTTTCTCATGACATTTCTAACATTTTCCACAATTATCAACTTTCTAAGTCTTTCTGAGCAGGAGAAATCGCAAAACATAGTCATTTCTTCATTGCCGTCCAAAAACAACGCTTTTTTACACTCCTGTCTCCCTTTCTCTTGGAAACAATGACTTACATCAATCCTTTTACATAATTCTTGTTTCTCCTGACATTTCTAACATTGCCCACAATTATTAACTTTCTAAGTCTTTCTGAGCAGGAGAAATCGCAAAACATAGTCATTTCTTCATTGCAGTCCAAAAACAACGCTTTTTTACACTCCAGTCTCCCTTTCTCTTGGAAACAATGACTTACATCAATCCTTTTACATAATTCTTATTTCTCATGACATTTCTAACATTGCCTACAATTATCAACTTTCTAATCCTTTCTGAGCAAGAGAAATCGCAAAATATAGTCATTTCTTCATTGCCGTCCAAAAACAACGCTTTTTTACACTCCTGTCTCCCTTTCTCTTGGAAACAATGACTTACATCAATCCTTTTACATAATTCTTGTTTCTCCTGACATTTCTAACATTGCCCACAATTATCAACTTTCTAAGTCTTTCTGAGCAGGAGAAATCGCAAAATATAGTAATTTCTTCATTGCCGTCCAAAAACAACGCTTTTTTACACTCCAGTCTCCCTTTCTCTTGGAAACAATGACTTACATCAATCCTTTTACATAATTCTTGTTTCTCCTGACATTTCTAACATTGCCCACAATTATCAACTTTCTAAGTCTTTCTGAGCAGGAGAAATCGCAAAATATAGTCATTTCTTCATTGCCGTCCAAAAACAACGCTTTTTTACACTCCTGTCTCCCTTTCTCCTGGAAACAATGACTTACATAAATCCTTTTACATAATTCTTGTTTCTCATGACATTTCTAACATTGCCCACAAATATCAACTTTCTAAGTCTTTCTGAGCAAGAGAAATCGCAAAACAGTCATTTATTCATTGCCGTCCAAAAACAATGCTTTTTTACACTCCAGTCTCCCTTTCTCTTGGAAACAATGACTTACATCAATCCTTTTACATAATTCTTGTTTCTCCTGACATTTCTAACATTGCCCACAAATATCAACTTTCTAAGTCTTTCTGAGCAGGAGAAATCGCAAAACATAGTCATTTCTTCATTGCAGTCCAAAAACAACGCTTTTTTACACTCCAGTCTCCCTTTCTCTTGGAAACAATGACTTACATCAATCCTTTTACATAATTCTTATTTCTCATGACATTTCTAACATTGCCCACAATTATCAACTTTCTAATTCTTTCTGAGCAAGAGAAATCGCAAAATATAGTCATTTCTTCATTGCCGTCCAAAAACAACGCTTTTTTACACTCCTGTCTCCCTTTCTCTTGGAAACAATGACTTACATCAATCCTTTTACATAATTCTTGTTTCTCCTGACATTTCTAACATTGCCCACAATTATCAACTTTCTAAGTCTTTCTGAGCAGTAGAAATCGCAAAATATAGTAATTTCTTCATTGCCGTCCAAAAACAACGCTTTTTTACACTCCTGTCTCCCTTTCTCCTGGAAACAATGACTTTCATCAATCCTTTTATATAATTCTTGTTTCTCATGACATTTCTAACATTGCCCACAATTATCAACTTTCTAATTCTTTCTGAGCAAGAGAAATCGCAAAACAGACATTTATTCATTGCCGTCCAAAAACAATGCTTTTTTACACTCCAGTCTCCCTTTCTCTTGGAAACAATGACTTACATCAATCCTTTTACATAATTCTTGTTTCTCCTGACATTTCTAACATTGTCCACAATTATTAACTTTCTAAGTCTTTCTGAGCAGGAGAAATCGCAAAACATAGTCATTTCTTCATTGCAGTCCAAAAACAACGCTTTTTTACACTCCAGTCTCCCTTTCTCTTGGAAACAATGACTTACATCAATCCTTTTACATAATTCTTGTTTCTCATGACATTTCTAACATTGTCCACAATTATTAACTTTCTAAGTCTTTCTGAGCAGGAGAAATCGCAAAACATAGTCATTTCTTCATTGCAGTCCAAAAACAACGCTTTTTTACACTCCAGTCTCCCTTTCTCTTGGAAACAATGACTTACATCAATCCTTTTACATAATTCTTGTTTCTCCTGACATTTCTAACATTGCCCACAATTGTTAACTTTCTAAGTCTTTCTGAGCAGGAGAAATCGCAAAACATAGTCATTTCTTCATTGCAGTCCAAAAACAACACTTTTTTACACTCCAGTCTCCCTTTCTCTTGGAAACAATGACTTACATCAATCCTTTTACATAATTCTTATTTCTCATGACATTTCTAACATTGCCCACAATTATCAACTTTCTAATTCTTTCTGAGCAAGAGAAATCGCAAAATATAGTCATTTCTTCATTGCCGTCCAAAAACAACGCTTTTTTACACTCCTGTCTCCCTTTCTCTTGGAAACAATGACTTACATCAATCCTGTTACATAATTCTTGTTTCTCCTGACATTTCTAACATTGCCCACAATTATCAACTTTCTAAGTCTTTCTGAGCAGGAGAAATCGCAAAACATAGTCATTTCTTCATTGCAGTCCAAAAACAACGCTTTTTTACACTCCAGTCTCCCTTTCTCTTGGAAACAATGACTTACATCAATCCTTTTACATAATTCTTATTTCTCATGACATTTCTAACATTGCCCACAATTATCAACTTTCTAATCCTTTCTGAGCAAGAGAAATCGCAAAATATAGTCATTTCTTCATTGCCGTCCAAAAACAACGCTTTTTTTACACTCCTGTCTCCCTTTCTCTTGGAAACAATGACTTACATCAATCCTTTTACATAATTCTTGTTTCTCCTGACATTTCTAACATTGCCCACAATTATCAACTTTCTAAGTCTTTCTGAGCAGGAGAAATCGCAAAATATAGTAATTTCTTCATTGCCGTCCAAAAACAACGCTTTTTTACACTCCAGTCTCCCTTTCTCTTGGAAACAATGACTTACATCAATCCTTTTACATAATTCTTGTTTATCCTGACATTTCTAACATTGCCCACAAATATCAACTTTCTAAGTCTTTCTGAAAAGGAGAAATCGCAAAACATAGTCATTTTTTCATTGGAGTCCAAAAACAACGCTTTTTTACACTCCAGTCTCCCTTTCTCTTGGAAACAATGACTTACATCAATCCATTTACATAATTCTTATTTCTCATGACATTTCTAACATTGCCCACAATTATCAACTTTCTAATTCTTTCTGAGCAAGAGAAATCGCAAAATATAGTCATTTCTTCATTGCCGTCCAAAAACAACGCTTTTTTACACTCCTGTCTCCCTTTCTCTTGGAAACAATGACTTACATCAATCCTTTTACATAATTCTTGTTTCTCCTGACATTTCTAACATTGCCCACAATTATTAACTTTCTAAGTCTTTCTGAGCAGGAGAAATCGCAAAACATAGTCATTTCTTCATTGCAGTCCAAAAACAACGTTTTTTTACACTCCAGTCTCCCTTTCTCTTGGAAACAATGACTTACATCAATCCTTTTACATAATTCTTGTTTCTCATGACATTTCTAACATTGCCCACAATTATCAACTTTCTAATTCTTTCTGAGCAAGAGAAATCGGAAAATATAGTCATTTCTTCATTGCCATCCAAAAACAACGCTTTTTTACACTCCTGTCTCCCTTTCTCTTGGAAACAATGACTTACATCAATCCTTTTACATAATCCTTGTTTCTCCTGACATTTCTAACATTGCCCACAAATATCAACTTTCTAAGTCTTTCTGAGCAGGAGAAATCGCAAAACATAGTAATTTCTTCATTGCAGTCCAAAAACAACGCTTTTTTACACTCCAGTCTCCCTTTCTCTTGGAAACAATGACTTACATCAATCCTTTTACATAATTCTTGTTTCTCATGACATTTCTAACATTACCCACAATTATCAACTTTCTAAGTCTTTCTGAGCAAGAGAAATCGCAAAACAGTCATTTATTCATTGCCGTCCAAAAACAATGCTTTTTTACACTCCAGTCTCACTTTCTCTTGGAAACAATGACTTACATCAATCCTTTTACATAATTCTTGTTTCTCATGACATTTCTAACATTGCCCACAATTATCAACTTTCTAAGTCTTTCTGAGCAGGAGAAATCGCAAAACATAGTCATTTCTTCATTGCCGTCCAAAAACAACGCTTTTTTACACTCCAGTCTCCCTTTCTCTTGGAAACAATGACTTACATCAATCCTTTTACATAATTCTTGTTTATCCTGTCATTTCTAACATTGCCCACAAATATCAACTTTCTAAGTCTTTCTGAGCAGGAGAAATCGCAAAACATAGTCATTTCTTCATTGGAGTCCAAAAACAACGCTTTTTTACACTCCAGTCTCCCTTTCTCTTGGAAACAATGACTTACATCAATCCTTTTACATAATTCTTATTTCTCATGACATTTCTAACATTGCCCACAATTATCAACTTTCTAATTCTTTCTGAGCAAGAGAAATCGCAAAATATAGTCATTTCTTCATTGCCGTCCAAAAACAACGCTTTTTTACACTCCTGTCTCCCTTTCTCTTGGAAACAATGACTTACATCAATCCTTTTACATAATTCTTGTTTCTCCTGACATTTCTAACATTGCCCACAATTATCAACTTTCTAAGTCTTTCTGAGCAGGAGAAATCGCAAAATATAGTCATTTCTTCATTGCCATCCAAAAACAACGCTTTTTTATACTCCTGTCTCTCCTTTCTCCTGGAAACAATGACTTACATAAATCCTTTTACATAATTCTTGTTTCTCCTGACATTTCTAACATTGTCCACAATTATCAACTTTCTAAGTCTTTCTGAGCAAGAGAAATCACAAAAACAGTCATTTATTCATTGCCGTCCAAAAACAATGCTTTTTTACACTCCAGTCTCCTCTTTCTCTTGGAAACAATGACTTACATCAATCCTTTTACATAATTCTTGTTTCTCATGACATTTCTAACATTTTCCACAATTATCAACTTTCTAAGTCTTTCTGAGCAGGAGAAATCGCAAAACATAGTCATTTCTTCATTGCCGTCCAAAAACAACGCTTTTTTACACTCCTGTCTCCCTTTCTCTTGGAAACAATGACTTACATCAATCCTTTTACATAATTCTTGTTTCTCCTGACATTTCTAACATTGCCACAATTATTAACTTTCTAAGTCTTTCTGAGCAGGAGAAATCGCAAAACATAGTCATTTCTTCATTGCAGTCCAAAACAACGCTTTTTTACACTCCAGTCTCCCTTTCTCTTGGAAACAATGACTTACATCAATCTTTTACATAATTCTTATTTCTCATGACATTTCTAACATTGCCCACAATTATCAACTTTCTAATTCTTTCTGAGCAAGAGAAATCGCAAAATATAGTCATTTCTTCATTGCCGTCCAAAACAACGCTTTTTTACACTCTGTCTCCCTTTCTCTTGGAAACAATGACTTACATCAATCCTTTTACATAATTCTTGTTCTCCTGACATTTCTAACATTGCCACAATTATTCAACTTTCTAAGTCTTCTGAGCAGGAGAAATCGCAAAATATAGTCATTTCTTCATTGCCGTCCAAAAACAACGCTTTTTTACACTCCAGTCTCCCTTTCTCTTGAAACAATGACTTACATCAATCCTTTTACATAATTCTTGTTTCTCCTGAACATTTCTGACATTGCCCACAATTATCAACTTTCTAAGTCTTTCTGAGCAGGAGAAATCGCAAAATATAGTA
>NW_027446180.1:0-76472 GCF_038048845.1 Mixophyes fleayi | reverse complement strand
AATTCATGATTCATGATTCATTTCATGATTCACGATTCATGATTCAATTCATGATTCAATTCATGATTCATGATTCATGATTCGATTCATGATTCGATTCATGATTCATAATTCAATTCATGATTCATGATTCGATTCATGATTCATGATTCGATTCCTGATTCATGATTCATTTCATGATTCATTATTCAATTCATTATTCAATTCATGATTCAATTCATGATTCATGATTCGATTCATGATTCATGATTCGATTCATGATTCATGATTCCATTCATGATTCATGATTCCATTCATAATTCATGTTTCATGATTCAATTCATGATTCATGATTCATGATTCGATTCATAAATTATGATTCAATTCATGATTCATGATTCGTTTCATGATTCATGATTCAATTCATAATTCATGATTCATGATTCATGATTCAATTCATGATTCATGATTCATGATTCAATTCATGATACATGATTCATGATTCAATTCATGATTCATGATTCATGATTTAAATTCATGATTCATGAATCTTGATTCATCATTTAGTTCACGATTCATGATTCAATTCATGATTCAATACATGATTCATGATTCAATTCATGATTCACGATTCATGATTCAATTCATGATTCAATTCATAATTCATGATTCAATTCATGATTCATGATTTGATTCATGATTTAATTCATGATTCATGATTCATGATTCAATTCATGATTTATGATTCAATTCATGATTCATGATTCATGATTCAATTCATGATTCATGATTCAATTCATGATTCATGATTAAATTCATGATTCAATTCATGATTTATTTCATGATTCATGATTCAATTCATGATTCATGATTCATGATTCAATTCATGATTCATGATTCAATTCATGATTCATGATTCGATTCATGATATATGATTCCATTCATGATTCATGATTCAATTCATGATTCATGATTCATTTCATGATTCATTATTCAATTCATGATTCAATTCATGATTCATGATTTGATTCATGATTCATGATTCGATTCATGATTCATGATTCGATTTATGATTCATGATTCAATTCATGATTCATGATTCATGATTCGATTCATGATTCATGATTTGATTCATAAATCATGATTCAATTCATGATTCAATTCATGATTCATGATTCGTTTCATGATTCATGATTCAATTCATAATTCATGACTCATGATTCATGATTCAATTCATGATTAATGATTCATGATTCAATTCATGATTCATGATTTGATTCATGATTCATGATTCTTGATTCATGATTTAGTTCATGATTCATGATTCAATTCATGATTAATGATTTATGATTCAATTCATTATATATGATTCATTTCATGATTCAATTCATGATTCATGATTCAATTCATGATTCATGATTCATAATTTGATTCATGATTCATGATTCATGATTCATGATTCATAATTCATGATTCAATTCATGATTCATGATTCGATTCATAATTTGTTTCATGATTCAATTCATGATTCATGATTCGATTCATGATTTATGATTCAATTCATGATTCAATTCATGATTCATGATTCATTTCATGATTCATGATTCATGATTCAAACTATGATTCAGTTCATGATTCTTGATTCAATGCATGATTAATGATTCATGATTCGATTCATGATTCATGAATCATGATTCATGATTCATGATTTAATTCCTGATTCATGATTCGATTCATGATTCATGATTCGATTCATGATTCATGATTCAATTCATGATGCATGATTCATGATTTGATTCATGATTCATGATTTGATTCATGATTTATGATTCGTTTCATGATTCATGATTTATGATTCAATTCATGATTTAGTTCATAATTCATGATTCAATTCATGATTAATGATTTATGATTCAATTCTTGATTCATGATTCATTTCATGATTTAATTCATGATTCATGATTCATGATTCAATTCATGATTTATGATTCGATTCATGATTCATGATTCAATTCATGATATATGATTCAATGCAGGGGCAGCACAGTGGCGTAGTGGTTAGCACGTCTGCCTCACAGCATTGGGGTCATGAGTTAGATTCCCGACCATGGCCTTATCTGTGTGGAGTTTGTATGTTCTCCCTGTGTTTGCGTGGGTTTCCTCCGGGTGCTCCGGTTTCCTCCCACACTCCAAAAACATACTGGTAGGTTAATTAGCTGCAATAAAAAAATAATAAAAAAAAAAAAAAAAAAATTGACCCTAGTCTCTCCCTCCCTCTCTGTATGTCTGTGTGTATGAGTGTGTGTATAGTAGGGAATTTAGACTGTGAGCTCCAATGGGGCAGGGACTGATGTGAATGAGTTCTCTGTACAGCGCTGCGGAATTAGTGGCGCTATATAAATAAATGATGATGATGATGATGATTCATGATTCGATTCATGATTCATGATTCGATTCATGATTCATGATTCGATTCATGATTCATGATTCAATTCATGATTTAGTTCATGATTCATGATTCAATTCATGATTCATGATTTATGATTCGATTCATGATTCATGATTCATGATTCATAATTCATGATTCAATTCCTGATTCATGATTCGATTCATGATTCATGATTCAATTCATGATTCAATTCATGATTCATAATTCAATTCATGATTCATGGTTCATGATTCGATTCATGATTCAATTCATGATTCAATTCATGATTCAATTCATGATTCATGATTCGATTAATGATTCATGATTCATTTCATGATTCATAATTCATGATTCAATTCATGATTCGATTCATGATTCATGATTCGATTCATGATTCATGATTCAATTAATGATTCATGATTGAAATCATGATTCATGATTCAATTCATGATTCATGATTCATGATTCGATTCATGATTCATAATTCAATTCATGATTCATGATTCACGATTCAATTCATGATTCAATTCATGATTCATGATTCATGATTCATGATTCAATTCATGATTCATGATTCAATTCATGATTCATGATTTATTTCATGATTCATAATTCAATTAATGATTTAATTCATGATTCGATTCATGATTCATGATTCCATTCATGATTCATGATTCATGATTCAATTCATGATTAATGATTCATGATTCAATTCATGATTCATGATTTGATTCATGATTCATGATTCTTGATTCATGATTTAGTTCATGATTCATGATTCAATTCATGATTAATGATTTATGATTCAATTCATGATTCATGATTCATTTCATGATTTAATGCATGATTCATTTCATGATTCACAATTCATGATTCAATTCATGATTCATGACTCAATTCATGATTCATGATTCATAATTTGATTCATGATTCATGATTCATAATTCATGATTCAATTCATGATTCGATTCATGATTTATGATTCAATTTATGATTCAATTCATGATTCATGATTCATTTCATGATTCATGATTCATGATTCAAACTATGATTCAGTTCATGATTCATGATTCAATTCATGATTCATGATTCATGATTCGATTCATGATTCATGATTCATGATTCATGATTTAATTCCTGATTCATGATTCGATTCATGATTCATGATTCAATTCATGATTCATGATTCATGATTCAATTCATGATTCATGATTCATTTCATGATTTAATGCATGATTCATTTCATGATTCACAATTCATGCTTCAATTCATGATTCATGATTCAATTCATGATTCATGATTCATGATTCGATTCATGATTCATGATTCATGATTCATGATTTAATTCCTGATTCATGATTCGATTCATGATTCATGATTCAATTCATGATTCATGATTCATGATTCAATTCATGATTCATGATTCATTTCATGATTTAATGCATGATTCATTTCATGATTCACAATTCATGCTTCAATTCATGATTCATGATTCAATTCTTGATTCATGATTCATTTCATGCATCATCAAGTCATGATTCATGATTCAATTCATGATTCATGATTCGATTTATGATTTATGATTCAATTCATGATTCAATTCATGATTCATGATTCATTTCATGATTCATGATTCATGATTCAAACTATGATTCAGTTCATGATTCATGATTCAATTCATGATTCATGATTCATGATTCATGATTTAAATTCTGATTCATGATTCGATTCATGATTCATGATTCGATTCATGATTCATTTTATGATTCATGATTCATGATTCAATTCATGATTCAGTTCATGATTCATGATTCAATTCATGATTCATGATTTATGATTCGATTCATGATTCATGATTCATGATTCATAATTCATGATTCAATTCCTGATTCATGATTCGATTCATGATTCATGATTCAATTCATGATTCAATTCATGATTCATAATTCAATTCATGATTCATGGTTCATGATTCGATTCATGATTCATGATTCATGATTCATAATTCATGATTCAATTCCTGATTCATGATTCGATTCATGATTCATGATTCAATTCATGATTCAATTCATGATTCATAATTTAATTCATGATTCATTGTTCATGATTCGATTCATGATTCAATTCATGATTCAATTCATGATTCAATTCATGATTCATGATTCGATTAATGATTCATGATTCATTTCATGATTCATAATTCATGATTCATAATTCATGATTCAATTCATGATTCGATTCATGATTCATGATTCGATTCATGATTCATGATTCAATTAATGATTCATGATTTAAATCATGATTCAAGATTCAATTCATGATTCATGATTCATGATTCACGATTCAATTCATGATTCAATTCTTGATTCATGATTCATGATTCATGATTCAATTCATGATTCATGATTCAATTCATGATTCATGATTCATTTCATGATTCATAATTCAATTAATGATTTAATTCATGATTCGATTCATGATTCATGATTCCATTCATGATTCATGATTCATGATTCAATTCATGATTAATGATTCATGATTCAATTCATGATTCATGATTTGATTCATGATTCATGATTCTTGATTCATGATTTAGTTCATGATTCATGATTCAATTCATGATTAATTATTTATGATTCAATTCATGATTCATGATTCAATTCATGATTCATGATTCATTTCATGATTCACAATTCATGATTCAATTCATGATTCATGATTCAATTCATCATTCATGATTCATAATTTGATTCATGATTCATGATTCATAATTCATGATTCAATTCATGATTCGATTCATGATTTATGATTCAATTTATGATTCAATTCATGATTCATGATTCATTTCATGATTCATGATTCATGATTCAAACTATGATTCAGTTCATGATTCATGATTCAATTCATGATTCATGATTCATGATTCGATTCATGATTCATGATTCATGATTCATTATTTAATTCCTGATTCATGATTCGATTCATGATTCATGATTCAATTCATGATTCATGATTCATGATTCAATTCATGATTCATGATTCATTTCATGATTTAATGCATGATTCATTTCATGATTCACAATTCATGCTTCAATTCATGATTCATGATTCAATTCTTGATTCATGATTCATGATTCATTTCATGCATCATCAAGTCATGATTCATGATTCAATTCATGATTCATGATTCGATTTATGATTCAATTCATGATTCAATTCATGATTCATGATTCATTTCATGATTCATGATTCATGATTCAAACTATGATTCAGTTCATGATTCATGATTCAATTCATGATTCATGATTCATGATTCATGATTCATGATTTAATTCCTGATTCATGATTCGATTCATGATTCATGATTCGATTCATGATTCATTTTATGATTCATGATTCATGATTCAATTCATGATTCAGTTCATGATTCATGATTCAATTCATGATTCATGATTTATGATTCGATTCATGATTCATGATTCATGATTCATAATTCATGATTCAATTCCTGATTCATGATTCGATTCATGATTCATGATTCAATTCATGATTCAATTCATGATTCATAATTCAATTCATGATTCATGGTTTATGATTCGATTCATGATTCATGATTCATGATTCATAATTCATGATTAAATTCCTGATTCATGATTCGATTCATGATTCATGATTCAATTCATGATTCAATTCATGATTCATAATTTAATTCATGATTCATTGTTCATGATTCGATTCATGATTCAATTCATGATTCAATTCATGATTCAATTCATGATTCAATTCATGATTCATGATTCGATTAATGATTCAAGATTCATTTCATGATTCATAATTCATGATTCATAATTCATGATTCAATTCATGATTCGATTCATGATTCATGATTCGATTCATGATTCATGATTCAATTAATGATTCATGATTTAAATCATGATTCAAGATTCAATTCATGATTCATGATTCATGATTCATGATTCAATTCATGATTCGATTCATGATTCATTATTCGATTCATGATTCAATTAATGATTCATGATTTAAATCATGATTCATAATTCAATTCATGATTCATGATTCACGATTCAATTCATGATTCAATTCTTGATTCATGATTCATGATTCAATTCATGATTCATGATTCATGATTCATTTCATGATTCATAATTCAATTAATGATTTAATTCATGATTCGATTCATGATTCATGATTCCATTCATGATTCATGATTCATGATTCAATTCATGATTAATGATTCATGATTCAATTCATGATTCATGATTTGATTCATGATTCATGATTCTTGATTCATGATTTAGTTCATGATTCATGATTCAATTCATGATTAATTATTTATGATTCAATTCATGATTCATGATTCAATTCATGATTCATGATTCATTTCATGATTCACAATTCATGATTCAATTCATGATTCATGATTCAATTCATGATTCATGATTCATAATTTGATTCATGATTCATGATTCATAATTCATGATTCAATTCATGATTCGATTCATGATTTATGATTCAATTTATGATTCAATTCATGATTCATGATTCATTTCATGATTCATGATTCATGATTCAAACTATGATTCAGTTCATGATTCATGATTCAATTCATGATTCATGATTCATGATTCAATTCATGATTCATGATTCATGAATCATGATTTAATTCCTGATTCATGATTCGATTCATGATTCATGATTCAATTCATGATTCATGATTCATGATTCAATTCATGATTCAAGATTCATTTCATGATTTAATGCATGATTCATTTCATGATTCACAATTCATGCTTCAATTCATGATTCATGATTCATGATTCAATTCATGATTCATGATTCATGATTCATTTCATGCATCATCAAGTCATGATTCATGATTCAATTCATGATTTATGATTCGATTCATGATTCATGATTCAATTCATGATTCATGATTCATGATTTAATTCCTGATTCATGATTCGATTCATGATTCATGATTCAATTCATGATTCATGATTCATGATTCAATTCATGATGCATGATTCATGATTTGATTCATGATTCATGATTTGATTCATGATTTATGATTCATTTCATGATTCATGATTTATGATTCAATTCATAATTTAGTTCATAATTCATGATTCAATTCATGATTAATGATTTATGATTCAATTCATGATTCATGATTCATTTCACGATTTAATTCATGATTCATTTCATGATTTATGATTCATGATTGAATTCATGATTGAATTCATGATTCATAATTCAATTCATGATTCATGATTCATGATTCAATTCATGATTTATGATTCGATTCATGATTCATGATTCAATTCATGATTCATGATTCAATGCATGATTCATGATTCGATTCATGATTCATGATTTGATTCATGATTCAATTCATGATTCACGCTTCATTTCATGATTCATGATTCATGATTCAATTCATGATTCAGTTCATGATTCATGATTCAATTCATGATTCATGATTTATGATTCGATTCATGATTCATGATTCATGATTCATAATTCATGATTCAATTCCTGATTCATGATTCGATTCATGATTCATGATTCAATTCATGATTCAATTCATGATTCATAATTCAATTCATGGTTCATGGTCTATGATTCGATTCATGATTCAATTCATGATTCATGATTCGATTAATGATTCATGATTCATTTCATGATTCATAATTCATGATTCAATTCATGATTCGATTTATGATTCATGATTCGAATCATGATTCATGATTCAATTAATGATTCATGATTTAAATCATGATTCATGATTCAATTCATGATTCATGATTCATGATTCGATTTATGATTCATGATTCGAATCATGATTCATGATTCAATTAATGATTCATGATTTAAATCATGATTCATGATTCAATAATGATTCATGATTCATGATTCATGATTCAATTCATGATTCGATTCATGATTCATGATTCGATTCATGATTCATGATTCAATTAATGATTCATGATTTAAATCATGATTCATAATTCAATTCATGATTCATGATTCATGATTCAATTCATGATTCAATTCATGATTCATGATTCATGATTCATGATTCAATTCATGATTCATGATTCAATTCATGATTTATGATTCATTTCATGATTCATAATTCAATTCATGATTCAATTCATGATTCGATTCATGATTCATGATTCCATTCATGATTCATGATTCATGATTCAATTCATGATTTAGTTCATGATTCATGATTCAATTCATGAATAATGATTTATGATTCAATTCATGATTCATTATTCATTTCATGATTTAATTCATGATTTATTTCATGATTCATGATTCATGATTCAATTCATGATTCAATTCATGATTCATGCTTTAATTCATGATTCATGATTCATGATTGGATTCATGATTCATGATTCATGATTGGATTCATGATTCATGATTCATGATATATGATTCAATTCATGATTCATGATTCGATTCATGATTCATGATTCAATTCATGATTCATTTAATGATTCAATTCATGATTCATGATTCATTTCATGATTCATGATTCATGATTCAAACTATGATTCAGTTCATGATTCATGATTCAATTCATGATGCATGATTCATGATTTGATTCATGATTCATGATTTGATTCATGATTTATGATTCATTTCATGATTCATGATTTATGATTCAATTCATAATTTAGTTCATAATTCATGATTCAATTCATGATTAATGATTTATGATTCAATTCATGATTCATGATTCATTTCACGATTTAATTCATGATTCATTTCATGATTTATGATTCATGATTGAATTCATGATTGAATTCATGATTCATGATTCAATTCATGATTCATGATTCATGATTCAATTCATGATTTATGATTCGATTCATGATTCATGATTCGATTCATGATTCAGTTCATGATTCATGATTCAATTCATGAATCATGATTTATGATTCGATACATGATTCATGATTCATGATTCATAATTCATGATTCAATTCCTGATTCCTGATTCGATTCATGATTCATGATTCAATTCATGATTCAATTCATGATTCATAATTCAATTCATGGTTCATGGTTTATGATTCGATTCATGATTCAATTCATGATTCATGATTCGATTAATGATTCATGATTCATTTCATGATTCATAATTCATGATTCAATTCATGATTCGATTTATGATTCATGATTCGAATCATGATTCATGATTCAATTAATGATTCATGATTTAAATCATGATTCATGATTCAATTCATGATTCATGATTCATGATTCGATTTATGATTCATGATTCGAATCATGATTCATGATTCAATTAATGATTCATGATTTAAATCATGATTCATGATTCAATTAATGATTCATGATTCATGATTCATGATTCAATTCATGATTCATGATTCATGATTCATGATTCAATTCATGATTCGATTCATGATTCATGATTCGATTCATGATTCATGATTCAATTAATGATTCATGATTTAAATCATGATTCATAATTCAATTCAAGATTCATGATTCATGATTCAATTCATGATTCAATTCATGATTCATGATTCATGATTCATGATTCAATTCATGATTCATGATTCAATTCATGATTCAATTCATGATTCGATTCATGATTCATGATTCCATTCATTAATCATGATTCATGATTCAATTCATGATTCATGATTCATGATTCGATTCATGACTCATGATTCATGATTCATGATTCAATTCATGATTTAGTTCATGATTCATGATTCAATTCATGAATAATGATTTATGATTCAATTCATGATTCATTATTCATTTCATGATTTAATTCATGATTTATTTCATGATTCATGATTCAATTCATGATTCATGATTCGATTCATGATTCATGATTCAATTCATGATTCATTTAATGATTCAATTCATGATTCATGATTCATTTCATGATTCATGATTCAAACTATGATTCAGTTCATGATTCATGATTCAATTCATGATTCATGATTCATGATTCGATTCATGATTCATGATTCATGATTCATGATTCATGATTTAATTCCTGATTCATGATTCGATTCATGATTCATGATTCAATTCATGATGCATGATTCATGATTTGATTCATGATTTATGATTCATTTCATGATTCATGATTTATGATTCAATTCATGATTTAGTTCATAATTCATGATTCAATTCATGATTCGATTCATGATTCATGATTCAATTAATGATTCATAATTTAAATCATGATTCATAATTCAATTCATGATTCATGATTCAATTCATGATTCAATTCATGATTCATGATTCATGATTCATGATTCATTTCATGATTCATAATTCAATTCATGATTCAATTCATGATTCGATTCATGATTCATGATTCCATTCATGATTCATGATTCATGATTCAATTCATGATTCATGATTCATGATTCGATTCATGACTCATGATTCATGATTCTTGATTCATGATTTGATTCATGATTCATGATTCGTTTTATGATTCATGATTCATGATTCAATTCATGATTCATGATTCATGATTGGATTCATGATTCATGATTCATGATATATGATTCAATTCGTGATTCATGATTTGATTCCTGATTCATGATTTAATTCATGATTCATTTAAAGATTCAATTCATGATTCATGATTCATGATTCGATTCATGATTCATGATTCGATTCATGATTCATGATTCAATTCATGATTCATGATTCATGATTCATGATCCAATTTATGATTCAGTTCATGATTCATGATTCAATTCATGATTCATGATTTATGATTCAAATTAAGATTCATGATTCATGATTCATGATTCAATTAATGATTCATAATTCATTTCATGATTCAATTCATGATTCATTTCATGATTTAATTCATGATTCATTTCATGATTCACGATTCATGATTCAATTCATGATTCAAATTATGATTCATGATTCAATTCATGATTCATATTTCGATTCATGATTCATGATTCGATTCATGATTCATGATTCAATTCATGATTCATTTCATGCATCATCAATTCATGATTCATGATTCAATTTATGATTCATGATTCGATTCATGATTTATGATTCGAATCATGATTCAATTCATGATTCATGATTCATTTCATGATTCATGATTCATTTCATGATTCATGATTCATGATTCGATTCATAATTCATGATTCATGATTCAATTCATGATTCATGATTCGATTCATGATTCATGATTCGATTCATGATTTATGATTCGAATCATGATTCAATTCATGATTCATGATTCATTTCATGATTCATGATTCATTTCATGATTCATGATTAGATTCATAATTCATGATTCATGATTCAATTCATGATTCATGATTCGATTCATGATTCATGATTCGATTCATGATTCATGATTCATTTCATGATTTATGATTCATGATTCAATTCATGATTCAATTCATGATTCATGATTCGATTCATGATTCGATTTATGATTCATGATTCGATTCATGATTCATGATTCGATTCATGATTCATGATTCATTTCGTGATTCATTATTCAATTCATGATTCAATTCATTATTCATGATTCGATTCATGATTCATGATTCCATTCATGATTCATGATTCCATTCATAATTCATGATTCATGATTCAATTCATGATTCATGATTCATGATTCGATTCATAAATTATGATTCAATTCATGATTCAATTCATGATTCATGATTCATTTCATGATTCATGATTCAATTGATAATTCATGATTCATGATTCATGATTCATGATTCAATTCATGATTCATGATTCATGATTCAATTCATGATTCATGATTCATGATTCAATTCATGATTCATGATTCATGATTTAAATTCATGATTCATGAATCTTGATTCATCATTTAGTTCACGATTCATGATTCAATTCATGATTCAATACATGATTCATGATTCAATTCATGATTCACGATTCATGATTCAATTCATGATTCAATTCATAATTCATGATTCAATTTATGATTCATGATTTGATTCATGATTTAATTCATGATTCATGATTCATGATTCAATTCATGATTTATGATTCAATTCATGATTCATGATTCATGATTCAATTCATGATTCATGATTCAATTCATGATTCATGATTAAATTCATGATTCAATTCATGATTTATTTCATGATTCATGATTCAATTCATGATTCATGATTCATGATTCAATTCATGATTCATGATTCAATTCATGATTCATGATTCGATTCATGATATATGATTCCATTCATGATTCATGATTCAATTCATGATTCATGATTCATTTCATGATTCATTATTCAATTCATGATTCAATTCATGATTCATGATTCGATTCATGATTCATGATTCGATTCATGATTCATGATTCAATTCATGATTCATGATTCATGATTCGATTCATGATTCATGATTCGATTCATAAATCATGATGCAATTCATGATTCAACTTATGATTCATGATTCGTTTCATGATTCATGATTCTTGATTCATGATTTAGTTCATGATTCATAATTCAATTCATGATTAATGATTTATGATTCAATTCATGATTCAAGATTCATTTCATGATTTAATGCATGATTCATTTCATGATTCACAATTCATGATTCAATTCATGATTCAATTCATAATTCATGATTCAATTCATGATTTAGTTCATGATTCATGATTCAATTCATGATTAATGATTTATGATTCAATTCATGATTCATGATTCATTTCATGATTTAATGCATGATTCATTTCATGATTCACGATTCAATTCATGATTCATGATTCATAATTTGATTCATGATTCATGATTCATAATTCATGATTCAATTCACGATTCGTGATTCGATTGATGATTCGTTTCATGATTCATGATTCAATTCATGATTCATTTCATGCATCATCAAGTCATGATTCATGATTCAATTCATGATTCATGATTTGATTCATGATTTATGATTCAATTTATGATTCAATTCATGATTCATGATTTATTTCATGATTCATGATTCATGATTCAAATTATGATTCAGTTCATGATTCATGATTCAATTCATGATTCATGATTCATGATTCGATTCATGATATATGATTCCATTCATGATTCATGATTCAATTCATGATTCATGATTCATTTCATGATTCATTATTCAATTCATGCTTCAATTCATGATTCATGATTCGATTCATGATTCATGATTCAATTCATGATTCATGATTCATGATTCATAATTCATGATTCAATTCCTGATTCATGATTCAATTCATGATTCATGATTCAATTCATGATTCATGATTCATGATTCGATTCATGATTCATGATTCGATTCATAAATCATGATTCAATTCATGATTCAATTTATGATTCATGATTCATGATTCATAATTCATGATTCAATTCCTGATTCATGATTCGATTCATGATTCAATTCATGATTCATGATTCATGATTCGATTCATGATTCATGATTCGATTCATAAATCATGATTCAATTCATGATTCAATTTATGATTCATGATTCGTTTCATGATTCATGATTCAATTCATAATTCATGACTCATGAATTATGATTCAATTCATGATTAATGATTCATGATTCAATTCATGATTCACGATTTGATTCATCATTCATGATTCTTGATTCATGATTTAGTTCATGATTCATGATTCAATTCATGATTAATGATTTATGATTCAATTCATGATTCATGATTCATTTCATGATTTAATGCATGATTCATTTCATGATTCACAATTCATGATTCAATTCATGATTCAATTCATAATTCATGATTCAATTCATGATTTAGTTCATGATTCATGATTCAATTCATGATTAATGATTTATGATTCAATTCATGATTCATGATTCATTTCATGATTTAATGCATGATTCATTTCATGATTCACAATTCATGATTCAATTCATGATTCAATTCATGATTCATGATTCAATTCATGATTCATGATTCATAATTTGATTCATTATTCATGATTCATATTTCATGATTCAATTCATGATTCATGATTCGATTCATGATTCGTTTCATGATTCATGATTCAATTCATGATTCATTTCATGCATCATCAAGTCATGATTCATGATTCAATTCATGATTCATGATTCGATTCATGATTTATGATTCAATTCATGATTCCATTCATGATTCATGATTCATTTCATGATTCATGATTCATGATTCAAATTATGATTCAGTTCATGATTCATGATTCAATTCATGATTCATGATTCATGATTCGATTCATGATTCAATTCATGATTCATGATTCGATTCATGATTTATGATTCAATTCATGATTCCATTCATGATTCATGATTCATTTCATGATTCATGATTCATGATTCAAATTATGATTCAGTTCATAATTCATGATTCAATTCATGATTCATGATTCATGATTTGATTCATGATTCATGATTCATGATTCATGATTCATGATTCGATTCATGATTCATGATTTATGATTCATGATTCATGATTCATGATTCAATTCATGATTCATGATTCATGATTAGATTCAAAATTCATGATTTATGATTCAATTCATGATTCATGATTCAATTCATGATTCATGATTCGATTCATGATTCATGATTCATGATTCAAATCATGATTCAATTAATGATGCATGATTCGATTCATGATTCGATTCATGATTCACGATTCAATTCATGATTCATGATTCAATTCATGATTCATGATTCGATTCATGATTCATGATTCAATTCATGATTCATGATTCATTTCATGATTCATTATTCAATTCATGATTCAATTCATGATTCATTATTCGATTCTTGATTCATGATTCCATTCATGATTCATGATTCCATTCATGATTCATGATTCATGATTCAATTCATGATTCATGATTCATGATTCAATTCATGATTCATGATTCATGATTTGATTCATGATTCATGATTCGATTTATAAATCATGATTCAATTCATGATTCAATTCATGATTCATGATTCGTTTCATGATTCTTGATTCAATTCATAATTCATGATTCATGATTCAATTAATGATTCATGATTCATGATTCAATTCATGATTCATGATTCATGATTTGATTCATGATTCATGATTCTTGATTCATGATTTAGTTCATGATTCATGATTCAATTCATGCTTAATGATTTATGATTCAATTCATGATTCATGATTCATTTCATGAATTAATTAATGATTTATTTCATGATTCACGATTCATGATTCAATTCATGATTCAATTCATGATTCATGATTCAATTCATGATTCACGATTCATGATTCAATTCATGATTCAATTCATGATTCAATTCATGATTCATGATTCAATTCATGATACACGATCCAAGATTTGATTCATGATTCAATTCATGATTCATGATTCATGATTCAATTCATGATTCATGATTCGATTCATGATTCATAATTCAATTCATGATTCATGATTCGATTCATGATTCGATTCATGATTCATTTCATGATTCATTATTCAAATTATGATTCAATTCATGATTCATGATTCGATTCATGGTTCATGATTCGATTCATGATTCATGATTCCATTCATGATTCATGATTCCATTCATAATTCATGATTCATGATTCAATTTATGATTCATGATTCATGATTCGATTCATAAATTATGATTCAATTCATGATTCAATTCATGATTCATGATTCGTTTCATGATTCATGATTCAATTCATAATTCATGATTCATGATTCATGATTCAATTCATGATTCAATATTTCATGATTCAATTCATGATTCATGATTCAATTCATGATTCATGATTCATGATTTAAATTCATGATTCATGAATCTTGATTCATGATTTAGTTCATGATTCATGATTCAATTCATGATTCAATTCATGATTCATGATTCAATTCATGATTCACGATTCATGATTCAATTCATGATTCAATTCATGATTCATGATTCAATTCTTGATTCATGATTCAAGATTTGATTCATGATTTAATTCATGATTCATGATTCATGATTCAATGCATGATTCATGATTCGATTCATGATTCATGATTCAATTCATGATTCATGATTCAATTCATGATTCATGATTCAATTCATGATTCATGATTCAATTCATGATTCAATTCATGATTTAATTCATGATTCATGATTCAATTCATGATTCAATTCATGATTTATTTCATGATTCATGATTCAATTAATGATTCATGATTCATGATTCAATTCATGATTCATGATTCAATTCATGATTCGATTCATGATTCATGATTCCATTCATGATTCATTATTCAATTCATGATTCAATTTATGATTCATGATTTGATTCATGATTCATGATTCAATTCATGATTCATGATTCCATTCATGATTCATGATTCAATTCATGATTCATGATTCATGATTCGATTCATGATTCATGATTCGATTTATAAATCATGATTCAATTCATGATTCAATTCATGATTCATGATTCGTTTCATGATTCATGATTCAATTCATAATTCATGACTAATTATTCATGATTCAATTCATGATTCATGATTCATTTCATGATTTAATGCATGATTCATTTCATGATTCACAATTCATGATTCAATTCATGATTCATGATTCAATTCATGATTCATGATTCATAATTTGATTCATGATTCATGATTCATAATTCATGATTCAATTCATGATTCATGATTCGATTCATGATTCGTTTCATGATTCATGATTCAATTCATGATTCATTTCATGCATCATCAAGTCATGATTCATGATTCAATTCATGATTCATGATTCAATTCATGATTCATTATTCAATTCATGATTCAATTCATGATTCATGATTCATTTCATGATTCATGATTCATGATTCTTGATTCATGATTTAGTTCATGATTCATGATTCAATTTATGATTAATGATTTATGATTCATTTCATGATTCATGATTCATTTCATGATTTAATGCATGATTCATTTCATGATTCACAATTCATGATTCAATTCATGATTCAATTCATAATTCATGATTCAATTCATGATTTAGTTCATAATTCATGATTCAATTCATGATTAATTTTTTATGATTCAATTCATGAATCATGATTCATTTCATGATTCATGATTCATGATTCATAATTCATGATTCAATTCATGATTCATGATTCGATTCATGATTCGTTTCATGATTCATGATTATATTCATGATTCATTTCATGCATCATCAAGTCATGATTCATGATTCAATTCATGATTCATTATTCATGATTCAATTCATGATTCATAATTCATGATTCAATTCATGATTTATGATTCAATTCATGATTCAATTCATGATTCATGATTCATTTCATGATTCATGATTCATGATTCAAATTATGATTCAGTTCATGATTCATGATTCAATTCATGATTCATGATTCATGATTCAATTCATGATATATGATTCCATTCATGATTTATGATTCAATTCATGATTCATGATTCATTTCATGATTCATTATTCAATTCATGATTCAATTCATGATTCATGATTCGATTCATGATTCATGATTCATTTCATGATTCATTATTCAATTCATGATTCAATTCATGATTCATGATTCGATTCATGATTCATGATTCGATTCATCATTCATGATTCGATTCATGATTCATGATTCAATTCTTGATTCATGATTTATGATTCGATTCATGATTCATGATTCGATTCATAAATCATGATTCAATTAATGATTCAATTTATGATTCATGATTCGTTTCATGATTCATGATTCAATTCATAATTCATGACTCATGATTCATGATTCAATTCATGATTAATGATTCATGATTCAATTCATGATTAATGATTTGATTCATGATTCATGATTCATTTCATGATTTTATGCATGATTCATTTCATGATTCACAATTCATGATTCAATTCATGATTCAATTCATGATTCATGATTCAATCATGATTCATTGATTCATAATTTGATTCATGATTCATGATTCATAATTTGATTCATGATTCATGATTCATAATTCATGATTTAATTCATGATTCATGATTCGATTCATGATTCGTTTCATGATTCATGATTCAATTCATGATTCATGATTCGATTCATGATTTATGATTCAATTCATGATTCAATTCATGATTCATGATTCATTTCATGATTCATGATTCATGATTCAAATTATGATTCAGTTCATGATTCATGATTCCAATTCATGATTCATGATTCATGATTCGATTCATGATTCATGATTCATGATTCAATTCATGATTCAAGATTTATAATTCATGATTCATGATTCATGATTCAAGATTCATGATTAGATTCAAAATTCATGATTTATGATTCAATTCATGATTCATGATTCAATTCATGATTCATGATTTGATTCATGATTCATGATTCATGATTCAAATCATGATTCAATTCATGATGCATGATTCGATTCATGATTCGATTCATGATTCATGATTCATGATTCAATTCATGATTCATGATTCAATTCATGATTCATGATTCGATTCATGATTCATGATTCAATTCATGATTCATGATTCATTTCATGATTCATTATTCAATTCATGATTCATTCATGATTCATTATTCGATTCTTGATTCATGATTCCATTCATGATTCATGATTCCATTCATGATTCATGATTCATGATTCAATTCATGATTCATGATTCATGATTCAATGCATGATTCATGTTTTGATTCATGATTCATGATTCGATTCATGATTCAATTCATGATTCATGATTCATTTCATGATTCATGATTCAATTCATGATTCAGTTCATGATTCATGATTCAATTCATGATTCATGATTTATGATTCATGATTCATGATTCATGATTCAAGATTCATGATTAGATTCAAAATTCATGATTTATGATTCAATTCATGATTCATGATTCAATTCATGATTCATGATTTGATTCATGATTCATGATTCAATTCATGATGCATGATTCGATTTATGATTCGATTCATGATTCATGATTCAATTCATGATTCATGATTCAATTCATGATTCATGATTCGATTCATGATTCATGATTCAATTCATGATTCAATTCATGATTCATGATTCATTTCATGATTCATGATTCATGATTCAAATTATGATTCAGTTCATGATTCATGATTCAATTCATGATTCATGATTCATGATTCGATTCATGATTCATGATTCATGATTCGATTCATGATTCATGATTATGATTCATGATTCATGATTCATGATTCAAGATTCATGATTAGATCAAAATTCATGATTTATGATTCAATTCATGATTCATGATTCAATTCATGATTCATGATTTGATTCATGATTCATGATTCATGATTCAAATCATTGCATTTTTCAATTCATGATGCATGATTCAATTCATGATTCGATTCATGATTCATGATTCATGATTCAATTCATGATTCATGATTCAATTCATGATTCATGATTCATAATTTGATTCATGATTCATGATTCATAATTCATGATTCAATTCATGATTCATGATTCGATTCATGATTCGTTTCATGATTCATGATTCAATTCATGATTCATTTCATGCATCATCAAGTCATGATTCATGATTCAATTCATGATTAATGATTCATGATTCAATTCATGATTAATGATTTGATTCATGATTCATGATTCATTTCATGATTTTATGCATGATTCATTTCATGATTCACAATTCATGATTCAATTCATGATTCAATTCATGATTCATGATTCAATTCATGATTCATGATTCATAATTGATTCATGATTCATGATTCATAATTTGATTCATGATTCATGATTCATAATTCATGATTTAATTCATGATTCATGATTCAATTCATGATTCATGATTCAATTCATGATTCATGATTCATAATTTGATTCATGATTCATGATTCATAATTTGATTCATGATTCATGATTCATAATTCATGATTTAATTCATGATTCATGATTCGATCATGATTCGTTTCATGATTCATGATTCAATTCATGGTTCATTTCATGCATCATCAAGTCATGATTCATGATTCAATTCATGATTCATGATTCGATTCATGATTTATGATTCAATTCATGATTCAATTCATGATTCATGATTCATTTCATGATTCATGATTCATGATTCAAATTATGATTCAGTTCATGATTCATGATTCAATTCATGATTCATGATTCATGATTCGATTCATGATTCATGATTCATGATTCAATTCATGATTCATGATTTATAATTCATGATTCATGATTCATGATTCAAGATTCATGATTAGATTCAAAATTCATGATTATGATTCAATTCATGATTCATGATTCAATTCATGATTCATGATTTGATTCATGATTCATGATTCATGATTCAAATCATGATTCAATTCATGATGCATGATTCGATTCATGATTCGATTCATGATTCATGATTCATGATTCAATTCATGATTCATGATTCAATTCATGATTCATGATTCGATTCATGATTCATGATTCAATTCATGATTCATGATTCATTTCATGATTCATTATTCAATTCATGATTCAATTCATGATTCATTATTCGATTCTTGATTCATGATTCCATTCATGATTCATGATTCCATTCATGATTCATGATTCATGATTCAATTCATGATTCATGATTCATGATTCAATGCATGATTCATGTTTTGATTCATGATTCATGATTCGATTCATGATTCAATTCATGATTCATGATTCATTTCATGATTCATGATTCAATTCATGATTCAGTTCATGATTCATGATTCAATTCATGATTCATGATTTATGAATTCATGATTCATGATTCATGATTCAAGATTCATGATTAGATTCAAAATTCATGATTTATGATTCAATTCATGATTCATGATTCAATTCATGATTCATGATTTGATTCATGATTCATGATTCAATTCATGATGCATGATTCGATTTATGATTCGATTCATGATTCATGATTCAATTCATGATTCATGATTCAATTCATGATTCATGATTCGATTCATGATTCATGATTCAATTCATGATTCAATTCATGATTCATGATTCATTTCATGATTCATGATTCTGATTCAAATTATGATTCAGTTCATGATTCATGATTCAATTCATGATTCATGATTCATGATTCGATTCATGATTCATGATTCATGATTCGATTCATGATTCATGATTTATGATTCATGATTCATGATTCATGATTCAAGATTCATGATTAGATTCAAAATTCATGATTTATGATTCAATTCATGATTCATGATTCAATTCATGATTCATGATTTGATTCATGATTCATGATTCATGATTCAAATCATGATTCAATTCATGATGCATGATTCAATTCATGATTCGATTCATGATTCATGATTCATGATTCAATTCATGATTCATGATTCAATTCATGATTCATGATTCATAATTTGATTCATGATTCATGATTCATAATTCATGATTCAATTCATGATTCATGATTCGATTCATGATTCGTTTCATGATTCATGATTCAATTCATGATTCATTTCATGCATCATCAAGTCATGATTCATGATTCAATTCATGATTCATGATTCGATTCATGATTCATTATTCAATTCATGATTCAATTCAGATTCATGATTCATTTCATGATTCATGATTCATGATTCTTGATTCATGATTTAGTTCATGATTCATGATTCAATTCATGATTAATGATTTATGATTCATTTCATGATTCATGATTCATTTCATGATTTAATGCATGATTCATTTCATGATTCACAATTCATGATTCAATTCATGATTCAATTCATAATTCATGATTCAATTCATGATTTAGTTCATAATTCATGATTCAATTCATGATTAATTTTTTATGATTCAATTCATGAATCATGATTCATTTCATGATTCATGATTCATGATTCATAATTCATGATTCAATTCATGATTCATGATTCGATTCATGATTCGTTTCATGATTCATGATTATATTCATGATTCATTTCATGCATCATCAAGTCATGATTCATGATTCAATTCATGATTCATTATTCATGATTCAATTCATGATTTATGATTCAATTCATGATTCAATTCATGATTCATGATTCATTTCATGATTCATGATTCAAATTATGATTCAGTTCATGATTCATGATTCAATTCATGATTCGATTCATGATATATGATTCCATTCATGATTTATGATTCAATTCATGATTCATGATTCATTTCATGATTCATTATTCAATTCATGATTCAATTCATGATTCATGATTCGATTAATGATTCATGATTCATTTCATGATTCATTATTCAATTCATGATTCAATTCATGATTCATGATTCGATTCATGATTCATGATTCGATTCATCATTCATGATTTATGATTCGATTCATGATTCATGATTTGATTCATAAATCATGATTCAATTAATGATTCAATTTATGATTCATGATTCGTTTCATGATTCATGATTCAATTCATAATCATGACTCATGATTCATGATTCAATTCATGATTAATGATTCATGATTCAATTCATGATTAATGATTTGATTCATGATTCATGATTCATTTCATGATTTTATGCATGATTCATTTATGATTCACAATTCATGATTCAATTCATGATTCAATTCATGATTCATGATTCAATTCATGATTCATGATTCATAATTTGATTCATGATTCATGATTCATAATTTGATTCATGATTCATGATTCATAATTCATGATTTAATTCATGATTCATGATTCGATTCATGATTCGTTTCATGATTCATGATTCAATTCATGATTCATTTCATGCATCATCAAGTCATGATTCATGATTCAATTCATGATTCATGATTCGATTCATGATTTATGATTCAATTCATGATTCAATTCATGATTCATGATTCATTTCATGATTCATTATTCATGATTCAAATTATGATTCAGTTCATGATTCATGATTCAATTCATGATTCATGATTCATGATTCGATTCATGATTCATGATTCATGATTCGATTCATGATTCATGATTTATAATTCATGATTCATGATTATGATTCAAAATTCATGATTTATGATTCAATTCATGATTCATGATTCAATTCATGATTCATGATTTGATTCATGATTCATGATTCATGATTCAAATCATGATTCAATTCATGATGCATGATTCGATTCATGATTCGATTCATGATTCATGATTCATGATTCAATTCATGATTCATGATTCAATTCATGATTCATGATTCGATTCATGATTCATGATTCAATTCATGATTCATGATTCATTTCATGATTCATTATTCAATTCATGATTCAATTCATGATTCATTATTCGATTCTTGATTCATGATTCCATTCATGATTCATGATTCCATTCATGATTCATGATTCAATTCATGATTCATGATTCATGATTCAATGCATGATTCATGTTTTGATTCATGATTCATGATTCGATTCATGATTCAATTCATGATTCATGATTCATTTCATGATTCATGATTCAATTCATGATTCAGTTCATGATTCATGATTCAATTCATGATTCATGATTTATGATTCATGATTCATGATTCATGATTCAAGATTCATGATTAGATTCAAAATTCATGATTTATGATTCAATTCATAATTCATGATTCAATTCATGATTCATGATTTGATTCATGATTCATGATTCATGATTCAAATCATGATTCAATTCATGATGCATGATTCGATTCATGATTCGATTCATGATTCATGATTCATGATTCAATTCATGATTCATGATTCAATTCATGATTCATGATTCGATTCATGATTCATGATTCAATTCATGATTCAATTCATGATTCATGATTCATTTCATGATTCATGATTCATGATTCAAATTATGATTCAGTTCATGATTCATGATTCAATTCATGATTCATGATTCATGATTCGATTCATGATTCATGATTCATGATTCGATTCATGATTCATGATTTATGATTCATGATTCATGATTCATGATTCAAGATTCATGATTAGATTCAAAATTCATGATTTATGATTCAATTCATGATTCATGATTCAATTCATGATTCATGATTTGATTCATGATTCATGATTCATGATTCAAATCATGATTCAATTCATGATGCCTGATTTGATTCATGATTCATGATTCGATTCATGATTCATGATTCAATTCATGATTCATGATTCATTTCATGATTCATTATTCAATTCATGATTCAATTCATGATTCATTATTCGATTCTTGATTCATGATTCCATTCATGATTCATGATTCCATTCATGATTCATGATTCATGATTCAATTCATGATTCATGATTCATGATTCAATGCATGATTCATGTTTCGATTCATGATTCATGATTCGATTCATGATTCAATTCATGATTCATGATTCATTTCATGATTCATGATTCAATTCATGATTCAGTTCATGATTCATGATTCGATTCATGATTCATGATTTATGATTCATGATTCATGATTCATGATTCAAGATTCATGATTAGATTCAAAATTCATGATTTATGATTCAATTCATGACTCATGATTCAATTCATGATTCATGATTTGATTCATGATTCATGATTCATGATTCAAATCATGATTCAATTCATGATGCATGATTCGATTCATGATTCGATTCATGATTCATGATTCATGATTCAATTCATGATTCATGATTCAATTCATGATTCATGATTCGATTCATGATTCATGATTCAATTCATGATTCATGATTCATTTCATGATTCATTATTCAATTCATGATTCAATTCATGATTCATTATTCGATTCTTGATTCATGATTCCATTCATGATTCATGATTCCATTCATGATTCATGATTCATGATTCAATTCATGATTCATGATTCATGATTCAATGCATGATTCATGTTTCGATTCATGATTCATGATTCGATTCATGATTCAATTCATGATTCATGATTCATTTCATGATTCATGATTCAATTCATGATTCAGTTCATGATTCATGATTCAATTCATGATTCATAATTCATGATTCAATTCCTGATTCATGATTCGATTCATGATTCATGATTCAATTCATGATTCAATTCATGATTCATAATTCAATTCATGATTCATGGTTCATGATTCGATTCATGATTCAATTCATGATTCAATTCATGATTCATGATTCGATTCATGATTCATGATTCAATTAATGATTCATGATTTAAATCATGATTCATAATTCAATTCATGATTCATGATTCATGATTCAATTCATGATTCAATTCATGATTCATGATTCATGATTCAATTCATGATTCAATTCATGATTCGATTCATGATTCATGATTCCATTCATGATTCATGATTTAATTCATGATTCATGATTCGATTCATGACTCATGATTCAATTCATGATTCAATTCATGATTCGATTCATGATTCATGATTCCATTCATGATTCATGATTCATGATTTAATTCATGATTCATGATTCGATTCATGACTCATGATTCATGATTCTTGATTCATGATTTGATTCATGCTTCATGATTCGTTTCATGATTCATGATTCAATTAATGATTTAGTTCATGATTCATGATTCAATTCATGATTCATGAATTATGATTGGATTCATGATTCATGATTCATGATTCGATTCATGATTCATGATTCAATTCATGATTCATTTAATGATTCAATTCATGATTCATGATTCATGATTCAATTCATGATTCATGATTCATTTCATGATTCATGATTCGATTCATGATTCGATTCATGATTCATGATTCATTTCATGATTCATGATTCATTATTCAATTCATGATTCAGTTCATGATTCATGATTCAATTCATGATTCATAATTTATGATTCGATTCATGATTCATGATTCATGATTCATAATTCATGATTCAGTTCCTGATTCATGATTCGATTCATGATTCATGATTCGATTCATCATTCATGATTCGATTCATGATTCATGATTCAATTCTTGATTCATGATTTATGATTCGATTCATGATTCATGATTTGATTCATAAATCATGATTCAATTAATGATTCAATTTATGATTCATGATTCGTTTCATGATTCATGATTCAATTCATAATTCATGACTCATGATTCATGATTCAATTCATGATTAATGATTCATGATTCAATTCATGATTAATGATTTGATTCATGATTCATGATTCATTTCATGATTTTATGCATGATTCATTTCATGATTCACAATTCATGATTCAATTCATGATTCAATTCATGATTCATGATTCAATTCATGATTCATGATTCATAATTTGATTCATGATTCATGATTCATAATTTGATTCATGATTCATGATTCATAATTCATGATTTAATTCATGATTCATGATTCGATTCATGATTCATTTCATGATTCATGATTCAATTCATGATTCATTTCATGCATCATCAAGTCATGATTCATGATTCAATTCATGATTCATGATTCGATTCATGATTTATGATTCAATTCATGATTCAATTCATGATTCATGATTCATTTCATGATTCATTATTCATGATTCAAATTATGATTCAGTTCATGATTCATGATTCAATTCATGATTCATGATTCATGATTCGATTCATGATTCATGATTCATGATTCGATTCATGATTCATGATTTATAATTCATGATTCATGATTAGATTCAAAATTCATGATTTATGATTCAATTCATGATTCATGATTCAATTCATGATTCATGATTTGATTCATGATTCATGATTCATGATTCAAATCATGATTCAATTCATGATGCATGATTCGATTCATGATTCGATTCATGATTCATGATTCATGATTCAATTCATGATTCATGATTCAATTCATGATTCATGATTCGATTCATGATTCATGATTCAATTCATGATTCATGATTCATTTCATGATTCATTATTCAATTCATGATTCAATTCATGATTCATTATTCGATTCTTGATTCATGATTCCATTCATGATTCATGATTCCATTCATGATTCATGATTCATGATTCAATTCATGATTCATGATTCATGATTCAATGCATGATTCATGTTTTGATTCATGATTCATGATTCGATTCATGATTCAATTCATGATTCATGATTCATTTCATGATTCATGATTCAATTCATGATTCAGTTCATGATTCATGATTCAATTCATGATTCATGATTTATGATTCATGATTCATGATTCATGATTCAAGATTCATGATTAGATTCAAAATTCATGATTTATGATTCAATTCATGATTCATGATTCAATTCATGATTCATGATTTGATTCATGATTCATGATTCAAATCATGATTCAATTCATGATGCATGATTCGATTCATGATTCGATTCATGATTCATGATTCAATTCATGATTCATGATTCAATTCATGATTCATGATTCGATTCATGATTCATGATTCAATTCATGATTCAATTCATGATTCATGATTCATTTCATGATTCATGATTCATGATTCAAATTATGATTCAGTTCATGATTCATGATTCAATTCATGATTCATGATTCATGATTCGATTCATGATTCATGATTCATGATTCAATTCATGATTCATGATTTATGATTCATGATTCATGATTCATGATTCAAGATTCATGATTAGATTCAAAATTCATGATTTATGATTCAATTCATGATTCATGATTCAATTCATGATTCATGATTTGATTCATGATTCATGATTCATGATTCAAATCATGATTCAATTCATGATGCATGATTCGATTCATGATTCATGATTCGATTCATGATTCATGATTCAATTCATGATTCATGATTCATTTCATGATTCATTATTCAATTCATGATTCAATTCATGATTCATTATTCGATTCTTGATTCATGATTCCATTCATGATTCATGATTCCATTCATGATTCATGATTCATGATTCAATTCATGATTCATGATTCATGATTCAATGCATGATTCATGTTTCGATTCATGATTCATGATTCGATTCATGATTCAATTCATGATTCATGATTCATTTCATGATTCATGATTCAATTCATGATTCAGTTCATGATTCATGATTCGATTCATGATTCATGATTTATGATTCATGATTCATGATTCATGATTCAAGATTCATGATTAGATTCAAAATTCATGATTTATGATTCAATTCATGACTCATGATTCAATTCATGATTCATGATTTGATTCATGATTCATGATTCATGATTCAAATCATGATTCAATTCATGATGCATGATTCGATTCATGATTCGATTCATGATTCATGATTCATGATTCAATTCATGATTCAAGATTCAATTCATGATTCATGATTCGATTCATGATTCATGATTCAATTCATGATTCATGATTCATTTCATGATTCATTATTCAATTCATGATTCAATTCATGATTCATTATTCGATTCTTGATTCATGATTCCATTCATGATTCATGATTCCATTCATGATTCATGATTCATGATTCAATTCATGATTCATGATTCATGATTCAATGCATGATTCATGTTTCGATTCATGATTCATGATTCGATTCATGATTCAATTCATGATTCATGATTCATTTCATGATTCATGATTCAATTCATGATTCAGTTCATGATTCATGATTCAATTCATGATTCATAATTCATGATTCAATTCCTGATTCATGATTCGATTCATGATTCATGATTCAATTCATGATTCAATTCATGATTCATAATTCAATTCATGATTCATGGTTCATGATTCGATTCATGATTCAATTCATGATTCAATTCATGATTCATGATTCGATTAATGATTCATGATTCATTTCATGATTCATAATTCATGATTCAATTCATGATTCGATTCATGATTCATGATTCGATTCATGATTCATGATTCAATAATGATTCATGATTTAAATCATGATTCATAATTCAATTCATGATTCATGATTCATGATTCAATTCATGATTCAATTCATGATTCATGATTCATGATTCAATTCATGATTCATAATTCAATTCATGATTCATGATTTATTTCATGATTCATAATTCAATTCATGATTCAATTCATGATTCGATTCATGATTCATGATTCCATTCATGATTCATGATTCATGATTTAATTCATGATTCATGATTCGATTCATGACTCATGATTCATGATTCTTGATTCATGATTTGATTCATGCTTCATGATTCGTTTCATGATTCATGATTCAATTAATGATTTAGTTCATGATTCATGATTCAATTCATGATTCATGAATTATGATTGGATTCATGATTCATGATTCATGATTCGATTCATGATTCATGATTCAATTCATGATTCATTTAATGATTCAATTCATGATTCATGATTCATGATTCAATTCATGATTCATGATTCATTTCATGATTCATGATTCGATTCATGATTCAATTCATGATTCATGATTCCATTCATGATTCATGATTCGTGATTCAATTCATGATTCATGATTCATGATTCAATGCATGATTCATGTTTTGATTCATGATTCATGATTCGATTCATGATTCAATTCATGATTCATGATTCATTTCATGATTCATGATTCAATTCATGATTCAGTTCATGATTCATGATTCAATTCATGATTCATGATTTATGATTCATGATTCATGATTCATGATTCATGATTCAAGATTCATGATTAGATTCAAAATTCATAATTTATGATTCAATTCATGATTCATGATTCAATTCATGATTCATGATTTGATTCATGATTCATGATTCATGATTCAAATCATGATTCAATTCATGATGCATGATTCGATTCATGATTCGATTCATGATTCATGATTCATGATTCAATTCATGATTCATGATTCAATTCATGATTCATGATTCGATTCATGATTCATGATTCATTTCATGATTCATGATTCATGATTCAAATTATGATTCAGTTCATGATTCATGATTCAATTCATGATTCATGATTCGATTCATGATTCATGATTCATGATTCGATTCATGATTCATGATTTATGATTCATGATTCATGATTCATGATTCAAGATTCATGATTAGATTCAAAATTCATGATTTATGATTCAATTCATGATTCATGATTCAATTCATGATTCATGATTTGATTCATGATTCATGATTCATGATTCAAATCATGATTCAATTCATGATGCATGATTCGATTCATGATTCATGATTCGATTCATGATTCATGATTCAATTCATGATTCATGATTCATTTCATGATTCATTATTCAATTCATGATTCAATTCATGATTCATTATTCGATTCTTGATTCATGATTCCATTCATGATTCATGATTCCATTCATGATTCATGATTCATGATTAAATTCATGATTCATGATTCATAATTCAATGCATGATTCATGTTTCGATTCATGATTCATGATTCGATTCATGATTCAATTCATGATTCATGATTCATTTCATGATTCATGATTCAATTCATGATTCAGTTCATGATTCATGATTCGATTCATGATTCATGATTTATTATTCATGATTCATGATTCATGATTCAAGATTCATGATTAGATTCAAAATTCATGATTTATGATTCAATTCATGACTCATGATTCAATTCATGATTCATGATTTGATTCATGATTCATGATTCATGATTCAAATCATGATTCAATTCATGATGCATGATTCGATTCATGATTCGATTCATGATTCATGATTCATGATTCAATTCATGATTCATGATTCAATTCATGATTCATGATTCGATTCATGATTCATGATTCAATTCATGATTCATGATTCATTTCATGATTCATTATTCAATTCATGATTCAATTCATGATTCATTATTCGATTCTTGATTCATGATTCCATTCATGATTCATGATTCCATTCATGATTCATGATTCATGATTCAATTCATGATTCATGATTCATGATTCAATGCATGATTCATGTTTCGATTCATGATTCATGATTCGATTCATGATTCAATTCATGATTCATGATTCATTTCATGATTCATGATTCAATTCATGATTCAGTTCATGATTCATGATTCAATTCATGATTCATAATTCATGATTCAATTCCTGATTCATGATTCGATTCATGATTCATGATTCAATTCATGATTCAATTCATGATTCATAATTCAATTCATGATTCATGGTTCATGATTCGATTCATGATTCAATTCATGATTCAATTCATGATTCATGATTCGATTCATGATTCATGATTCAATTAATGATTCATGATTTAAATCATGATTCATAATTCAATTCATGATTCATGATTCATGATTCAATTCATGATTCATAATTCAATTCATGATTCATGATTTATTTCATGATTCATAATTCAATTCATGATTCAATTCATGATTCGATTCATGATTCATGATTCCATTCATGATTCATGATTCATGATTTAATTCATGATTCATGATTCGATTCATGACTCATGATTCATGATTCTTGATTCATGATTTGATTCATGCTTCATGATTCGTTTCATGATTCATGATTCAATTAATGATTTAGTTCATGATTCATGATTCAATTCATGATTCATGAATTATGATTGGATTCATGATTCATGATTCATGATTCGATTCATGATTCATGATTCAATTCATGATTCATTTAATGATTCAATTCATGATTCATGATTCATGATTCAATTCATGATTCATGATTCATTTCATGATTCATGATTCGATTCATGATTCAATTCATGATTCATGATTCATTTCATGATTCATGATTCATGATTCAATTCATGATTCAGTTCATGATTCATGATTCAATTCATGATTCATAATTTATGATTCGATTCATGATTCATGATTCATGATTCATAATTCATGATTCAGTTCCTGATTCATGATTCGATTCATGATTCATGATTCGATTCATCATTCATGATTCGATTCATGATTCATGATTCAATTCTTGATTCATGATTTATGATTCGATTCATGATTCATGATTTGATTCATAAATCATGATTCAATTAATGATTCAATTTATGATTCATGATTCGTTTCATGATTCATGATTCAATTCATAATTCATGACTCATGATTCATGATTCAATTCATGATTAATGATTCATGATTCAATTCATGATTAATGATTTGATTCATGATTCATGATTCATTTCATGATTTTATGCATGATTCATTTCATGATTCACAATTCATGATTCAATTCATGATTCAATTCATGATTCATGATTCAATTCATGATTCATGATTCATAATTTGATTCATGATTCATGATTCATAATTTGATTCATGATTCATGATTCATAATTCATGATTTAATTCATGATTCATGATTCGATTCATGATTCGTTTCATGATTCATGATTCAATTCATGATTCATTTCATGCATCATCAAGTCATGATTCATGATTCAATTCATGATTCATGATTCGATTCATGATTTATGATTCAATTCATGATTCAATTCATGATTCATGATTCATTTCATGATTCATTATTCATGATTCAAATTATGATTCAGTTCATGATTCATGATTCAATTCATGATTCATGATTCATGATTCGATTCATGATTCATGATTCATGATTCGATTCATGATTCATGATTTATAATTCATGATTCATGATTAGATTCAAAATTCATGATTTATGATTCAATTCATGATTCATGATTCAATTCATGATTCATGATTTGATTCATGATTCATGATTCATGATTCAAATCATGATTCAATTCATGATGCATGATTCGATTCATGATTCGATTCATGATTCATGATTCATGATTCAATTCATGATTCATGATTCAATTCATGATTCATGATTCGATTCATGATTCATGATTCAATTCATGATTCATGATTCATTTCATGATTCATTATTCAATTCATGATTCAATTCATGATTCATTATTCGATTCTTGATTCATGATTCCATTCATGATTCATGATTCCATTCATGATTCATGATTCATGATTCAATTCATGATTCATGATTCATGATTCAATGCATGATTCATGTTTTGATTCATGATTCATGATTCGATTCATGATTCAATTCATGATTCATGATTCATTTCATGATTCATGATTCAATTCATGATTCAGTTCATGATTCATGATTCAATTCATGATTCATGATTTATGATTCATGATTCATGATTCATGATTCAAGATTCATGATTAGATTCAAAATTCATGATTTATGATTCAATTCATGATTCATGATTCAATTCATGATTCATGATTTGATTCATGATTCATGATTCAAATCATGATTCAATTCATGATGCATGATTCGATTCATGATTCGATTCATGATTCATGATTCATGATTCAATTCATGATTCATGATTCAATTCATGATTCATGATTCGATTCATGATTCATGATTCAATTCATGATTCAATTCATGATTCATGATTCATTTCATGATTCATGATTCATGATTCAAATTATGATTCAGTTCATGATTCATGATTCAATTCATGATTCATGATTCATGATTCGATTCATGATTCATGATTCATGATTCGATTCATGATTCATGATTTATGATTCATGATTCATGATTCAAGATTCATGATTAGATTCAAAATTCATGATTTATGATTCAATTCATGATTCATGATTCAATTCATGATTCATGATTTGATTCATGATTCATGATTCATGATTCAAATCATGATTCAATTCATGATGCATGATTCGATTCATGATTCATGATTCGATTCATGATTCATGATTCAATTCATGATTCATGATTCATTTCATAATTCATTATTCAATTCATGATTCAATTCATGATTCATTATTCGATTCTTGATTCATGATTCCATTCATGATTCCTGATTCCATTCATGATTCATGATTCATGATTCAATTCATGATTCATGATTCATGATTCAATGCATGATTCATGTTTCGATTCATGATTCATGATTCGATTCATGATTCAATTCATGATTCATGATTTATTTCATGATTCATGATTCAATTCATGATTCAGTTCATGATTCATGATTCGATTCATGATTCATGATTTATGATTCATGATTCATGATTCATGATTCAAGATTCATGATTAGATTCAAAATTCATGATTTATGATTCAATTCATGACTCATGATTCAATTCATGATTCATGATTTGATTCATGATTCATGATTCATGATTCAAATCATGATTCAATTCATGATGCATGATTCGATTCATGATTCGATTCATGATTCATGATTCATGATTCAATTCATGATTCAATTCATGATTCATGATTCGATTCATGATTCATGATTCAATTCATGATTCATGATTCATTTCATGATTCATTATTCAATTCATGATTCAATTCATGATTCATTATTCGATTCTTGATTCATGATTCCATTCATGATTCATGATTCCATTCATGATTCATGATTCATGATTCAATTCATGATTCATGATTCATGATTCAATGCATGATTCATGTTTCGATTCATGATTCATGATTCGATTCATGATTCAATTCATGATTCATGATTCATTTCATGATTCATGATTCAATTCATGATTCAGTTCATGATTCATGATTCAATTCATGATTCATAATTCATGATTCAATTCCTGATTCATGATTCGATTCATGATTCATGATTCAATTCATGATTCAATTCATGATTCATAATTCAATTCATGATTCATGGTTCATGATTCGATTCATGATTCAATTCATGATTCAATTCATGATTCATGATTCGATTCATGATTCATGATTCAATTCATGATTCATGATTCATTTCATGATTCATTATTCAATTCATGATTCAATTCATGATTCATTATTCGATTCTTGATTCATGATTCCATTCATGATTCATGATTCCATTCATGATTCATGATTCATGATTCAATTCATGATTCATGATTCATGATTCAATGCATGATTCATGTTTCGATTCATGATTCATGATTCGATTCATGATTCAATTCATGATTCATGATTCATTTCATGATTCATGATTCAATTCATGATTCAGTTCATGATTCATGATTCAATTCATGATTCATAATTCATGATTCAATTCCTGATTCATGATTCGATTCATGATTCATGATTCAATTCATGATTCAATTCATGATTCATAATTCAATTCATGATTCATGGTTCATGATTCGATTCATGATTCAATTCATGATTCAATTCATGATTCATGATTCGATTAATGATTCATGATTCATTTCATGATTCATAATTCATGATTCAATTCATGATTCGATTCATGATTCATGATTCGATTCATGATTCATGATTCAATAATGATTCATGATTTAAATCATGATTCATAATTCAATTCATGATTCATGATTCATGATTCAATTCATGATTCAATTCATGATTCATGATTCATGATTCAATTCATGATTCATAATTCAATTCATGATTCATGATTTATTTCATGATTCATAATTCAATTCATGATTCAATTCATGATTCGATTCATGATTCATGATTCCATTCATGATTCATGATTCATGATTTAATTCATGATTCATGATTCGATTCATGACTCATGATTCATGATTCATGATTTGATTCATGCTTCATGATTCGTTTCATGATTCATGATTCAATTAATGATTTAGTTCATGATTCATGATTCAATTCATGATTCATGAATTATGATTGGATTCATGATTCATGATTCATGATTCGATTCATGATTCATGATTCAATTCATGATTCATTTAATGATTCAATTCATGATTCATGATTCATGATTCAATTCATGATTCATGATTCATTTCATGATTCATGATTCGATTCATGATTCAATTCATGATTCATGATTCATTTCATGATTCATGATTCATGATTCAATTCATGATTCAGTTCATGATTCATGATTCAATTCATGATTCATAATTTATGATTCGATTCATGATTCATGATTCATGATTCATAATTCATGATTCAGTTCCTGATTCATGATTCGATTCATGATTCATGAATTAATCCATGATTCAATTCATGATTGATAATTCAATTCATGATTCATTATTCATTTCATGATTTAATTCATGATTCATTTCATGATTCATGATTCATGATTCAATTCATGATTCAATTCATGATTCATGATTCAATTCATGATTCATGAATTATGATTGGATTCATGATTCATGATTCATGATTCGATTCATGATTCATGATTCAATTCATGATTCATTTAATGATTCAATTCATGATTCATGATTCATGATTCATCTCATGATTCATGATTCATTTCATGATTCATGATTCGATTCATGATTCAATTCATGATTCATGATTCATTTCATGATTCATGATTCATGATTCAATTCATGATTCAGTTCATGATTCATGATTCAATTCATGATTCATAATTTATGATTCGATTCATGATTCATGATTCATGATTCATAATTCATGATTCAGTTCCTGATTCATGATTCGATTCATGATTCATGAATTAATTCATGATTCAATTCATGATTGATAATTCAATTCATGATTCATGGTTCATGATTCGATTCATGATTCAATTCATGATTCAATTCATGATTCATGATTCGATTAATGATTCATGATTCATTTCATGATTCATAATTCATGATTCAATTCATGATTCGATTCATGATTCATGATTCGATTCATTATTCATGGTTCAATTAATGATTCATGATTCATGATTCATGATTCAATTCCTGATTCATGATTCGATTCATGATTTATGATTCAAATCATGATTAATGATTCATGATTCGATTCATGATTCATGATTTATGATTCATGATTTATGATTCATGATTCAATTCATGATTCATGATTCATAATTAGATTCATAATTCATGATTCATGATTCAATTCATGATTCATGATTAGATTCATAATTCATGATTCAATTCATGATTCATGATTCATTTCATGATTCATGATTCATGATTCAATTCCTGATTCATGATTCGATGCATGATTTATGATTCAAATCATGAATAATGATTCATGATTCGATTCATGATTCATGATTTATGATTCATGATTCATGATTCATGATTCAATTCATGATTCATGATTAGATTCATAATTCATGATTCAATTCATGATTCATGATTCATTTCATGATTCATGATTCATGATTCAATTCATGATTCAATTTATGATTCATGATTCGATTCATGATTCGATTCATGATTCATGATTCAATTCATGATTCATGATTCGATTCATGATTCATGATTCGATTCATAATTCATGATTCATTTCATGATTCATTATTCAATTCATGATTCAATTCATGATTCATGATTCGATTCATGATTCATGATTCGATTCATGATTCATGATTCCATTCATAATTCATGATTCATGATTCAATTCATGATTCATGATTCGATTCATGATTCATGATTCCATTCATGATTCTTGATTCCATTCATAATTCATCATTCATGATTCAATTCATGATTCATGATTCATGATTCGATTCATAAATTATGATTCAATTCATGATTCAATTCATGATTCATGATTCGTTTCATGATTCATGATTCAATTCATGATTCATGATTCATGATTCAATTCATGATTCATGATTCATGATTCAATTCATGATTCATGATTCATGATTCAATTCATGATTCATGATTAATGATTTGATTCATGATTCATGATTCTTGATTCATGATTTAGTTCATGATTCATGATTCAATTCATGATTCAATTCATGATTCATGATTCAATTCATGATTCACGATTCATGATTCAATTCATGATTCATTTCATGATTCATGATTCATGATTTGATTCATGATTTAATTCATGATTCATGATTCATGATTCAATCCATGATTCATGATTCAATTCATGATTCATGATTCATGATTCATGATTCAATTCATGATTCATGATTCAATTCATGATTCATGATTCAATTCATAATTCAATTCATGATTTATTTCATGATTCAATTCATGATTCATGATTCAATTCATGATTCATGATTTAATTCATGATTCAATTCATGATTTATTTCATGATTCAATTCATGATTCAATTCATGATTTATTTCATGATTCATGATTCAATTCATGATTCATGATTCATGATTCAATTCATGATTCATGATTCATGATTCAATTCATGATTCAATTCATGATTCATGATTCAATTCATGATTCATGATTCAATTCATGATTCATGATTCATGATTTGATTCATGATTCATGATTCATGATTCATAATTCATGATTCAATTCATTAATCATGATTCGATTCATGATTCATGATTCGATTCATGATTCATGATTCGATTCATGATTCATTTCATGCATCATCAAGTCATGATTTATGATTCAATTCATGATTCATGATTCGATTTATGATTTATGATTCGATTCATGATTCATTTCATGATTCATGATTCATTTCATGATTCATGATTCATGATTTAAATTATGATTCAGTTCATGATTCATGATTCAATACATGATTCATGATTCATGATTCGATTCATGATTCATGATTCGATTCATGAGTCATGATTCAATTCATGATTCATGATTCATTTCATGATTCATGATTCATGATTTAAATTATGATTCAGTTCATGATTCATGATTCAATACATGATTCATGATTCATGATTCGATTCATGATTCATGATTCGATTCATGAGTCATGATTCAATTCATGATTCATGATTCATTTCATGATTCATTATTCAATTCATGATTCAATTCATAATTCATGATTTGATTCATGATTCATGATTTGATTCATGATTCATGATTCGATTCATGATTCATGATTCGATTCATAAATCATGATTAAATTCATGATTCAATTCATGATTCATGATTCGTTTCATGATTCATGATTCGTTTCATGATTCATGATTCGATTCATGATTCATGATTCGATTCATAAATCATGATTAAATTCATGATTCAATTCATGATTCATGATTCGTTTCATGATTCATGATTCAATTCATAATTCATGACTCATGATTCATGATTCAATTCATGATTCATGATTCATGATTCAATTCATGATTCATGATTTGATTCATGATTCTTGATTCATGATTTAGTTCATGATTCATTATTCAATTCATGATTAATGATTTATGATTCAATTAATGATTCATGATTCGATTCATGATTCATGATTCGATTCATGATTCATGATTCAATTCATGATTCATGATTCAATTCATGATTCATGATTCAATTCATGATTCATTTCATGCATCATCAATTCATGATTCAATTCATGATTCATGATTCGATTCATGATTTATGATTCGATTCATGATTCAATTCATGATTCATGATTCATTTCATGATTCATGATTCATGATTCAAATTATGATTCAGTTCATGATTCATGATTCAATTCATGATTCATGATTCATGATTCGATTCATGATTCATGATTCATGATTAATGATTTAATTCCTTATTCATGATTTGATTCATGATTTATGATTCAATTCATGATTCATGATTCATGATTCAATTCATGATTCAATTCATGATTTATGATTCAATTCATGATTCATGATTAGATTCATAATTCATGATTCGATTCATGATTCATGATTCATTTCATGATTCATGATTCATGATTCAATTCATGATTCAATTTATGATTCATGATTCGATTCATGATTCGATTCATGATTCATGATTCAATTGATGATTCATGATTCGATTCATGATTCTAGATTCGATTCATGATTCATGATTCATTTCATGATTCATTATTCAATTCATGGTTTAATTCATGATTCATGATTCGATTCATGATTCATGATTCATGATTCGATTCATGATTCATGATTCGATTCATAAATTATGATTCAATTCATGATTCATGATTCGTTTCATGATTCATGATTCAATTCATAATTCATGATTCATGATTCATGATTTAATTCATGATTCATGATTTAATTCATGATTCATGATTCAATTCATAATTCATGATTCATGATTCATGATTTAATTCATGATTCATGATTTAATTCATGATTCATGATTCATGATTCAATTTATGATTCATGATTCTTGATTCAATTCATGATTCATGATTTGATTCATGATTCATGATTTGATTCATGATTCTTGATTCATGATTTAGTTCATGATTCATGATTCAATTCATGATTCAATTCATGATTCATGATTCAATTCATGATTCACGATTCATGATTCAATCCATGATTCAATTCATAATTCATGATTCAATTCATGATTCATGATTCATGATTTCATTCATGATTTAATTCATGATTCATGATTCAATTTATAATTCATGATTCAATTCATGATTCAAGATTCATGATTCAATTCATGATTCATGATTCAATTCATGATTCATGATTCAATTCATGATTCATGATTCAATTCATGATTCAATTCATGATTCAATTCATGATTTATTTAATGATATATGATTCAATTCATGATTCAATTCATGATTTATTTCATGATACATGATTCCATTCATGATTCAATTCATGATTTATTTAATGATACATGATTCAATTCATGATTCAATTCATGATTTATTTCATGATTCATGATTCAATTCATGATTCATGATTCAATTCATGATTCATGATTCGATTCATGATACATGATTCGATTCATGAGTCATGATTCAATTCATGATTCATGATTCATTTCATGATTCATTATTCAATTCATGATTCAATTCATGATTCATGATTCGATTCATGATTCATGATTCCATTCATGATTCATGATTCCATTCATGATTCATGATTCATGATTCAATTCATGAATTATGATTCATGATTCAATTCATTATTCATGATTCGATTCATAAATCATGATTAAATTCATGATTCAATTCATGATTCGTTTCATGATTCATGATTCAATTCATAATTCATGACTCATGATTCATGATTCAATTCATGATTCATGATTCATGATTCAATTCATGATTCATGATTTGATTCATGATTCATGACTCTTGATTCATGATTCGATTTATGATTCATGATTCATGATTTAATTCCTGATTCATGATTCGATTCATGATTTATGATTCAAATCATGATTAATGATTCATGATTCGATTCATGATTCATGATTTATGATTCATGATTCATGATTCATGATTCAATTCATGATTCATGATTCATGATTAGATTCATAATTCATGATTCATGATTCAATTCATGATTCATGATTAGATTCATAATTCATGATTCAATTCATGATTCATGATTCATTTCATGATTCATGATTCAATTCATGATTCAATTTATGATTCATGATTCGATTCATGATTCGATTCATGATTCATGATTCAATTCATGATTCATGATTCAATTCATGATTCATGATTCATTTCATGATTCATTATTCAATTCATGATTCAATTCATGATTCATGATTCGATTCATGATTCATGATTCGATTCATGATTCATGATTCCATTCATAATTCATGATTCATGATTCAATTCATGATTCATGATTCAATTCATGATTCATGATTCGATTCATGATTCATGATTCCATTCATGATTCATGATTCCATTCATAATTCATGATTCATGATTCAATTCATGATTCATGATTCATGATTCGATTCATAAATTATGATTCAATTCATGATTCAATTCATGATTCATGATTCATGATTCAATTCATGATTCATGATTTATGATTCAATTCATGATTCATGATTAATGATTTGATTCATGATTCATGATTCTTGATTCATGATTTAGTTCATGATTCATGATTCAATTCATGATTCAATTCATGATTCATGATTCAATTCATGATTCAAGATTCATGATTCACGATTCATGATTCAATTCATGATTCAATCCATGATTCATGATTCAATTCATGATTCATGATTCATGATTCATGATTCAATTCATGATTCATGATTCATGATTCAATTCATGATTCATGATTCAATTCATAATTCAATTCATGATTTATTTCATGATTCAATTCATGATTCATGATTCAATTCATGATTCATGATTTAATTCATGATTCAATTCATGATTTATTTCATGATTCATGATTCAATTCATGATTCAATTCATGATTTATTTCATGATTCATGATTCAATTCATGATTCATGATTCATGATTCAATTCATGATTCATGATTCATGATTCAATTCATGATTCAATTCATGATTCATGATTCATGATTCAATTCATGATTCATGATTCATGATTCGATTCATGATTCTTGATTCGATTCATAAATCATGATTAAATTCATGATTGAATTCATGATTCTTGATTCGTTTCATGATTCATGATTCAATTCATGATTCATGATTCATGATTCAATTCATGATTCATGATTCATGATTTGATTCATGATTCATGATTCATGATTCATAATTCATGATTCAATTCATTAATCATGATTCGATTCATGATTCAATTCATGATTCATGATTCGATTCATGATTCATTTCATGCATCATCAAGTCATGATTTATGATTCAATTCATGATTCATGATTCGATTTATGATTTATGATTCGATTCATGATTCATTTCATGATTCATGATTCAATTGATGATTCAATTTATGATTCATGATTCGATTCATGATTCGATTCATGATTCATGATTCAATTGATGATTCATGATTCGATTCATGATTCTAGATTCGATTCATGATTCATGATTCATTTCATGATTCATTATTCAATTTATGATTTAATTCATGATTCATGATTCGATTCATGATTCATGATTCGATTCATAAATTATGATTCAATTCATGATTCATGATTCGATTCATAAATTATGATTCAATTCATGATTCATGATTCGTTTCATGATTCATGATTCAATTCATAATTCATGATTCATGATTCATGATTTAATTCATGATTCATGATTTAATTCATGATTCATGATTCATGATTCAATTCATGATTCATGATTCTTGATTCAATTCATGATTCATGATTTGATTCATGATTCATGATTCATGATTTGATTCATGATTCTTGATTCATGATTTAGTTCATGATTCATGATTCAATTCATGATTCAATTCATGATTCATGATTCAATTCATGATTCACGATTCATGATTCAATCCATGATTCAATTCATAATTCATGATTCAATTCATGATTCATGATTCATGATTTGATTCATGATTTAATTCATGATTCATGATTCAATTCATGATTCATGATTCAATTCATGATTCATGATTCAATTCATGATTCATGATTCAATTCATGATTCAATTCATGATTCAATTCATGATTTATTTCATGATACATGATTCAATTCATGATTCAATTCATGATTTATTTCATGATACATGATTCAATTCATGATTCAATTCATGATTTATTTCATGATTCATGATTCAATTCATGATTCATGATTCAATTCATGATTCATGATTCAATTCATGATTCATGATTCAATTCATGATTCAATTCATGATTCAATTCATGATTTATTTCATGATACATGATTCAATTCATGATTCAATTCATAATTTATTTCATGATACATGATTCAATTCATGATTCAATTCATGATTCAATTCATGATACATGATTCGATTCATGAGTCATGATTCAATTCATGATTCATGATTCGTTTCATGATTCATGATTCAATTCATGATTCATGATTCATGATTCAATTCATGATTCATGATTCATGATTTGATTCATGATTCATGATTCATGATTCATAATTCATGATTCAATTCATTAATCATGATTCGATTCATGATTCAATTCATGATTCATGATTCGATTCATGATTCATTTCATGCATCATCAAGTCATGATTTATGATTCAATTCATGATTCATGATTCGATTTATGATTTATGATTCGATTCATGATTCATTTCATGATTCATGATTCAATTGATGATTCAATTTATGATTCATGATTCGATTCATGATTCGATTCATGATTCATGATTCAATTGATGATTCATGATTCGATTCATGATTCTAGATTCGATTCATGATTCATGATTCATTTCATGATTCATTATTCAATTTATGATTTAATTCATGATTCATGATTCGATTCATGATTCATGATTCGATTCATAAATTATGATTCAATTCATGATTCATGATTCGATTCATAAATTATGATTCAATTCATGATTCATGATTCGTTTCATGATTCATGATTCAATTCATAATTCATGATTCATGATTCATGATTTAATTCATGATTCATGATTTAATTCATGATTCATGATTCATGATTCAATTCATGATTCATAATTCTTGATTCAATTCATGATTCATGATTTGATTCATGATTCATGATTCATGATTTGATTCATGATTCTTGATTCATGATTTAGTTCATGATTCATGATTCAATTCATGATTCAATTCATGATTCATGATTCAATTCATGATTCACGATTCATGATTCAATCCATGATTCAATTCATAATTCATGATTCAATTCATGATTCATGATTCATGATTTGATTCATGATTTAATTCATGATTCATGATTCAATTCATGATTCATGATTCAATTCATGATTCATGATTCAATTCATGATTCATGATTCAATTCATGATTCAATTCATGATTCAATTCATGATTTATTTCATGATACATGATTCAATTCATGATTCAATTCATGATTTATTTCATGATACATGATTCAATTCATGATTCAATTCATGATTTATTTCATGATTCATGATTCAATTCATGATTCATGATTCAATTCATGATTCATGATTCAATTCATGATTCATGATTCAATTCATGATTCAATTCATGATTCAATTCATGATTTATTTCATGATACATGATTCAATTCATGATTCAATTCATAATTTATTTCATGATACATGATTCAATTCATGATTCAATTCATGATTCAATTCATGATTCAATTCATGATACATGATTCGATTCATGAGTCATGATTCAATTCATGATTCATGATTCATTTCATGATTCATTATTCAATTCATGATTCATGATTCATGATTCAATTCATGATTCATGATTTGATTCATGATTCATGATTCATGATTCATAATTCATGATTCAATTCATTAATCATGATTCGATTCATGATTCAATTCATGATTCATGATTCGATTCATGATTCATTTCATGCATCATCAAGTCATGATTTATGATTCAATTCATGATTCATGATTCGATTTATGATTTATGATTCGATTCATGATTTATTTCATGATTCATGATTCAATTGATGATTCAATTTATGATTCATGATTCGATTCATGATTCGATTCATGATTCATGATTCAATTGATGATTCATGATTCGATTCATGATTCTAGATTCGATTCATGATTCATGATTCATTTCATGATTCATTATTCAATTTATGATTTAATTCATGATTCATGATTCGATTCATGATTCATGATTCGATTCATAAATTATGATTCAATTCATGATTCATGATTCGATTCATAAATTATGATTCAATTCATGATTCATGATTCGTTTCATGATTCATGATTCAATTCATAATTCATGATTCATGATTCATGATTTAATTCATGATTCATGATTTAATTCATGATTCATGATTCATGATTCAATTCATGATTCATGATTCTTGATTCAATTCATGATTCATGATTTGATTCATGATTCATGATTCATGATTTGATTCATGATTCTTGATTCATGATTTAGTTCATGATTCATGATTCAATTCATGATTCAATTCATGATTCATGATTCAATTCATGATTCACGATTCATGATTCAATCCATGATTCAATTCATAATTCATGATTCATGATTCATGATTTGATTCATGATTTAATTCATGATTCATGATTTGATTCATGATTCAATTCATGATTCATGATTCAATTCATGATTCATGATTCAATTCATGATTCAATTCATGATTCAATTCATGATTTATTTCATGATACATGATTCAATTCATGATTCAATTCATGATTTATTTCATGATACATGATTCAATTCATGATTCAATTCATGATTTATTTCATGATTCATGATTCAATTCATGATTCATGATTCAATTCATGATTCATGATTCAATTCATGATTCATGATTCAATTCATGATTCAATTCATGATTCAATTCATGATTTATTTCATGATACATGATTCAATTCATGATTCAATTCATAATTTATTTCATGATACATGATTCAATTCATGATTCAATTCATGATTCAATTCATGATACATGATTCGATTCATGAGTCATGATTCAATTCATGATTCATGATTCATTTCATGATTCATTATTCAATTCATGATTCAATTCATGATTCATGATTCGATTCATGATTCATGATTCGATTCATGATTCATGATTCCATTCATGATTCAATTCATGAATTATGATTCATGATTCAATTCATTATTCATGATTCGATTCATAAATCATGATTAAATTCATGATTCAATTCATGATTCGTTTCATGATTCATGATTCAATTCATAATTCATGACTCATGATTCATGATTCAATTCATGATTCATGATTCATGATTCAATTCATGATTCATGATTTGATTCATGATTCATGACTCTTGATTCATGATTCGATTCATGATTCATGATTCATGATTCATGATTTAATTCCTGATTCATGATTCGATTCATGATTTATGATTCAAATCATGATTAATGATTCATGATTCGATTCATGATTCATGATTTATGATTCATGATTCATGATTCATGATTCAATTCATGATTCATGATTCATGATTAGATTCATAATTCATGATTCATGATTCAATTCATGATTCATGATTAGATTCATAATTCATGATTCGATTCATGATTCATGATTCAATTCATGATTCATGATTCGATTCATGATTCATGATTCGATTCATGATTCATGATTCATTTCATGATTCATTATTCAATTCATGATTCAATTCATGATTCATGATTCGATTCATGATTCATGATTCGATTCATGATTCATGATTCCATTCATAATTCATGATTCATGATTCATGATTCATGATTCATGATTTAATTCCTGATTCATGATTCGATTCATGATTTATGATTCAAATCATGATTAATGATTCATGATTCGATTCATGATTCATGATTTATGATTCATGATTCATGATTCATGATTCAATTCATGATTCATGATTCATGATTAGATTCATAATTCATGATTCATGATTCAATTCATGATTCATGATTAGATTCATAATTCATGATTCGATTCATGATTCATGATTCAATTCATGATTCATGATTCGATTCATGATTCATGATTCATGATTCATTTCATGATTCATTATTCAATTCATGATTCAATTCATGATTCATGATTCGATTCATGATTCATGATTCGATTCATGATTCATGATTCCATTCATAATTCATGATTCATGATTCAATTCATGATTCATGATTCGATTCATGATTCATGATTCCATTCATGATTCATGATTCCATTCATAATTCATGATTCATGATTCAATTCATGATTCATGATTCATGATTCGATTCATAAATTATGATTCAATTCATGATTCAATTCATGATTCATGATTCATTTCATGATTCATGATTCAATTCATGATTCATGATTCATGATTCAATTCATGATTCATGATTCATGATTCAATTCATGATTCATGATTCATGATTCAATTCATGATTCATGATTCATGATTCAATTCATGATTCATGATTAATGATTTGATTCATGATTCATGATTCTTGATTCATGATTTAGTTCATGATTCATGATTCAATTCATGATTCAATTCATGATTCATGATTCAATTCATGATTCACGATTCATGATTCAATTCATGATTCAATCCATGATTCATGATTCAATTCATGATTCATGATTCATGATTCATGATTCAATTCATGATTCATGATTCATGATTCAATTCATGATTCATGATTCAATTCATAATTCAATTCATGATTTATTTCATGATTCAATTCATGATTCATGATTCAATTCATGATTCATGATTTAATTCATGATTCAATTCATGATTTATTTCATGATTCATGATTCAATTCATGATTCAATTCATGATTTATTTCATGATTCATGATTCAATTCATGATTCATGATTCATGATTCAATTCATGATTCAATTCATGATTTATTTCATGATTCATGATTCAATTCATGATTCATGATTCATGATTCAATTCATGATTCATGATTCATGATTCAATTCATGATTCAATTCATGATTCATGATTCATGATTCAATTCATGATTCATGATTCATGATTCGATTCATGATTCTTGATTCGATTCATAAATCATGATTAAATTCATGATTGAATTCATGATTCTTGATTCGTTTCATGATTCATGATTCAATTCATGATTCATGATTCATGATTTAATTCATGATTCATGATTCAATTCATGATTCATGATTCATGATTTGATTCATGATTCATGATTCATGATTCATAATTCATGATTCAATTCATTAATCATGATTCGATTCATGATTCAATTCATGATTCATGATTCATGATTCAATTCATGATTCATGATTCAATTCATGATTCATGATTCATGATTTGATTCATGATTCATGATTCATGATTCATAATTCATGATTCAATTCATTAATCATGATTCGATTCATGATTCGATTCATGATTCATGATTCGATTCATGATTCATTTCATGCATCATCAAGTCATGATTTATATTTTAATTCATGATTCATGATTCGATTTATGATTTATGATTCGATTCATGATTCATTTCATGATTCATGATTCATTTCATGATTCATGATTCATGATTTAAATTATGATTCAGTTCATGATTCAATACATGATTCTTGATTCATGATTTGATTCATGATTCATGATTTGATTCATGATTCAATTCACGATTCATGATTTATGATTCATGATTCATGATTCATGATTAGATTCATAATTCATGATTCATGATTCAATTCATGATTCATGATTAGATTCATAATTCATGATTTGATTCATGATTCATGATTCATTTCATGATTCATGATTCATGATTCAATTCATGATTCAATTTATGATTCATGATTTGATTCATGATTCGATTCATGATTCATGATTCAATTCATGATTCATGATTCGATTCATGATTCAATTCATGATTCATGATTCGATTCATGATTCATGATTCCATTCATGATTCATGATTCCATTCATAATTCATGATTCATGATTCAATTCATGATTCATGATTCATGATTCGATTCATGATTCATGATTCGATTCATAAATTATGATTCAATTCATGATTCAATTAATGATTCATGATTCGTTTCATGATTCATGATTCAATTCATGATTCAATTCATGATTCATGATTCAATTCATGATTCATGATTCAATTCATGATTCACGATTCATGATTCAATCCATGATTCAATTCATAATTCATGATTCAATTCATGATTCATGATTCATGATTTGATTCATGATTTAATTCATGATTCATGATTCAATTCATGATTCATGATTCAATTCATGATTCAAGATTCATGATTCAATTCATGATTCATGATTCAATTCATGATTCATGATTCAATTCATGATTCATGATTCAATTCATGATTCAATTCATGATTCAATTCATGATTTATTTCATGATACATGATTCAATTCATGATTCAATTCATGATTTATTTCATGATACATGATTCAATTCATGATTCAATTCAAGATTTATTTCATGATTCATGATTCAATTCATGATTCATGATTCAATTCATGATTCATGATTCGATTCATGATACATGATTCGATTCATGAGTCATGATTCAATTCATGTTTCATGATTCATTTCATGATTCATTATTCAATTCATGATTCAATTCATGATTCATGATTCCATTCATGATTCATGATTCCATTCATGATTCATGATTCATGATTCAATTCATGAATTATGATTCATGATTCAATTCATTATTCATGATTCGATTCATAAATCATGATTAAATTCATGATTCAATTCATGATTCGTTTCATGATTCATGATTCAATTCATAATTCATGACTCATGATTCATGATTCAATTCATGATTCATGATTCATGATTCAATTCATGATTCATGATTTGATTCATGATTCATGACTCTTGATTCATGATTCGATTCATGATTCATGATTCATGATTTAATTCCTGATTCATGATTCGATTCATGATTTATGATTTAAATCATGATTAATGATTCATGATTCGATTCATGATTCATGATTTATGATTCATGATTCATGATTCATGATTCAATTCATGATTCATGATTCATGATTAAATTCATAATTCATGATTCATGATTCAATTCATGATTCATGATTAGATTCATAATTCATGATTCAATTCATGATGCATGATTCATTTCATGATTCATGATTCATGATTCAATTCATGATTCATGATTCGATTCATGATTCATGATTCCATTCATGATTCATGATTCCATTCATAATTCATGATTCATGATTCAATTCATGATTCATGATTCAATTCATGATTCATGATTCATGATTCGATTCATAAATTATGATTTAATTCATGATTCAATTCATGATTCATGATTCGTTTCATGATTCATGATTCGATTCATGATTCATGATTCGATTCATGATTCATGATTCGATTCATGATTCATGATTCATTTCATGATTCATTATTCAATTCATGATTCAATTCATGATTCATGATTCGATTCATGATTCATGATTCCATTCATGATTCATGATTCCATTCATAATTCATGATTCATGATTCAATTCATGATTCATGATTCGATTCATGATTCATGATTCCATTCATGATTCATGATTCCATTCATAATTCATGATTCATGATTCAATTCATGATTCATGATTCAATTCATGATTCATGATTCATGATTCGATTCATAAATTATGATTCAATTCATGATTCAATTCATGATTCATGATTCGTTTCATGATTCATGATTCAATTCATGATTCATGATTCATGATTCAATTCATGATTCATGATTCATGATTCAATTCATGATTCATGATTCATGATTCATGATTCGTTTCATGATTCATGATTCGATTCATGATTCATGATTCGATTCATGATTCATGATTCATGATTCGATTCATGATTCATGATTCATTTCATGATTCATTATTCAATTCATGATTCAATTCATGATTCATGATTCGATTCATGATTCATGATTCCATTCATGATTCATGATTCCATTCGTAATTCATGATTCATGATTCAATTCATGATTCATGATTCGATTCATGATTCATGATTCCATTCATGATTCATGATTCCATTCATAATTCATGATTCATGATTCAATTCATGATTCATGATTCAATTCATGATTCATGATTCATGATTCGATTCATAAATTATGATTCAATTCATGATTCAATTCATGATTCATGATTCGTTTCATGATTCATGATTCAATTCATGATTCATGATTCATGATTCAATTCATGATTCATGATTCATGATTCAATTCATGATTCATGATTCTTGATTCATGATTTAGTTCATGATTCATGATTCAATTCATGATTCATGATTCATGATTCAATTCATGATTCATGATTCATGATTCAATTCATGATTCATGATTCATGATTCAATTCATGATTCATGATTCTTGATTCATGATTTAGTTCATGATTCATGATTCAATTCATGATTCAATTCATGATTCATGATTCAATTCATGATTCACGATTCATGATTCAATTCATGATTCAATTCATGATTCATGATTCATGATTTGATTCATGATTTAATTCATGATTCATGATTCATGATTCAATCCATGATTCATGATTCAATTCATGATTCATGATTCATGATTCATGATTCAATTCATGATTCATGATTCATGATTCAATTCATGATTCATGATTCAATTCATAATTTAATTCATGATTTATTTCATGATTCAATTCATGATTCATGATTCAATTCATGATTCATGATTTAATTCATGATTCAATTCATGGTTTATTTCATGATTCATGATTCAATTCATGATTCATGATTCATGATTCAATTCATGATTCATGATTCATGATTCAATTCATGATTCAATTCATGATTCATGATTCATGATTCAATTCATGATTCATGATTCATGATTCGATTCATGATTCTTGATTCGATTCAGAAATCATGATTAAATTCATGATTGAATTCATGATTCTTGATTCGTTTCATGATTCATGATTCAATTCATGATTCATGATTCATGATTCAATTCATGATTCATGATTCAATTCATGATTTATGATTCATGATTTGATTCATGATTCATGATTCATGATTCATAATTCATGATTCAATTCATTAATCATGATTCGATTCATGATTCGATTCATGATTCATGATTCGATTCATGATTCATTTCATGCATCATCAAGTCATGATTTATGATTCAATTCATGATTCATGATTCGATTTATGATTTATAATTCGATTCATGATTCATTTCATGATTCATGATTCATTTCATGATTCATGATTCATGATTTAAATTATGATTCAGTTCATGATTCATGATTCAATACATGATTCTTGATTCATGATTTGATTCATGATTCATGATTTGATTCATGATTCGATTCATGATTCATGATTTATGATTCATGATTCATGATTCATGATTCAATTCATGATTCATGATTCATGATTAGATTCATAATTCATGATTCATGATTCAATTCATGATTCATGATTAGATTCATAATTCATGATTTGATTCATGATTCATGATTCATTTCATGATTCATGATTCATGATTCAATTCATGATTCACTTTATAATTCATGATTTGATTCATGATTCGATTCATAATTCATGATTCGATTCATGATTCAATTCATGATTCATGATTCGATTCATGATTCATGATTCCATTCATGATTCATGATTCCATTCATAATTCATGATTCATGATTCAATTCATGATTCATGATTCATGATTCAATTCATGATTCATGATTCGATTCATAAATTATGATTCAATTCATGATTCAATTAATGATTCATGATTCGTTTCATGATTCATGATTCAATTCATAATTCATGATTCATGATTCAATTCATGATTCGATTCATGATTCATGATTCATGATTCGATTCATGATTTATGATTCAAATCATGATTAATGATTCATGATTCGATTCATGATTCATGATTTATGATTCATGATTCATGATTCAATTCATGATTCATGATTCATGATTCATGATTAGATTCATAATTCATGATTCATGATTCAATTCATGATTCATGATTAGATTCATAATTCATGATTCAATTCATGATTCATGATTCATTTCATGATTCATGATTCATGATTCAATTCATGATTCAATTTATGATTCATGATTCGATTCATGATTCGATTCATGATTCATGATTCAATTCATGATTCATGATTTGATTCATGATTCATGATTCGATTCATGATTCATGATTCATTTCATGATTCATTATTCAATTCATGATTCAATTCATGATTCATGATTCGATTCATGATTCATGATTCCATTCATAATTCATGATTCATGATTCAATTCATGATTCATGATTCGATTCATGATTCATGATTCCATTCATGATTCATGATTCCATTCATAATTCATGATTCATGATTCAATTCATGATTCATGATTCATGATTCGATTCATAAATTATGATTCAATTCATGATTCAATTCATGATTCATGATTCGTTTCATGATTCATGATTCAATTCATGATTCATGATTCATGATTCAATTCATGATTCATGATTCATGATTCAATTCATGATTCATGATTCATGATTCAATTCATGATTCATGATTAATGATTTGATTCATGATTCATGATTCTTGATTCATGATTTAGTTCATGATTCATGATTCAATTCATGATTCAATTCATGATTCATGATTCAATTCATGATTCATTTCATGCATCATCAAGTCATGATTTATGATTCAATTCATGATTCATGATTCGATTTATGATTTATGATTTGATTCATGATTCATTTCATGATTCATGATTCATTTCATGATTCACGATTCATGATTTAAATTATGATTCAGTTCATGATTCATGATTCAATACATGATTCATGATTCATGATTTGATTCATAAATTCATGATTCATGATTCATAATTCATGATTCAATTCATTAATCATGATTCGATTCATGATTCGATTCATGATTCATGATTCGATTCATGATTCATTTCATGCATCATCAAGTCATGATTTATGATTCAATTCATGATTCATGATTCGATTTATGATTTATGATTCGATTCATGATTCATTCATGATTCATGATTCATTTCATGATTCATGATTAATGATTTAAATTATGATTCAGTTCATGATTCATGATTCAATACATGATTCTTGATTCATGATTTGATTCATGATTCATGATTTGATTCATGATTCGATTCATGATTCATGATTTATGATTCATGATTCATGATTCATGATTCAATTCATGATTCATGATTCATGATTAGATTCATAATTCATGATTCATGATTCAATTCATGATTCATGATTAGATTCATAATTCATGATTTGATTCATGATTCATGATTCATTTCATGATTCATGATTCAATTCATGATTCAATTTATAATTCATGATTTGATTCATGATTCGATTCATGATTCATGATTCGATTCATGATTCAATTCATGATTCATGATTCGATTCATGATTCATGATTCCATTCATGATTCATGATTCCATTCATAATTCATGATTCATGATTCAATTCATGATTCATGATTCATGATTCGATTCATGATTCATGATTCGATTCATAAATTATGATTCAATTCATGATTCAATTAATGATTCATGATTCGTTTCATGATTCATGATTCAATTCATAATTCATGATTCATGATTCATGATTCAATTCATGATTTATGATTCATGATTCGATTCATGATTCATGATTCATGATTCAATTCATGATTCATGATTAATGATTTGATTCATGATTCATGATTCTTGATTCATGATTTAGTTCATGATTCATGATTCAATTCATGATTCAATTCATGATTCATGATTCAATTCATGATTCACGATTCATGATTCAATTCATGGTTCGATTCATGATTCATGATTCATGATTCATGATTTAATTCCTGATTCATGATTCGATTCATGATTTATGATTCAAATCATGATTAATGATTCATGATTCGATTCATGATTCATGATTTATGATTCATGATTCATGATTCATGATTCAATTCATGATTCATGATTCATGATTAGATTCATAATTCATGATTCATGATTCAATTCATGATTCATGATTAGATTCATAATTCATGATTCAATTCATGATTCATGATTCATTTCATGATTCATGATTCATGATTCAATTCATGATTCAATTTATGATTCATGATTCGATTCATGATTCGATTCATGATTCATGATTCAATTCATGATTCATGATTCGATTCATGATTCATGATTCATTTCATGATTCATTATTCAATTCATGATTCAATTCATGATTCATGATTCGATTCATGATTCATGATTCGATTCATGATTCATGATTCCATTCATAATTCATGATTCATGATTCAATTCATGATTCATCATTCGATTCATGATTCATGATTCCATTCATGATTCATGATTCCATTCATAATTCATGATTCATGATTCAATTCTTGATTCATGATTCATGATTCGATTCATAAATTATGATTCAATTCATGATTCAATTCATGATTCATGATTCGTTTCATGATTCATGATTCAATTCATGATTCATGATTCATGATTCAATTCATTAATCATGATTCATGATTCAATTCATGATTCATGATTCATGATTCAATTCATGATTCATGATTAATGATTTGATTCATGATTCATGATTCTTGATTCATGATTTAGTTCATGATTCATGATTCAATTCATGATTCAATTCATGATTCATGATTCAATTCATGATTCATGATTCATGATTCAATTCATGATTCAATTCATGATTCATGATTTGATTCATGATTTAATTCAGGATTCATGATTCATGATTCAATCCATGATTCATGATTCAATTCATGATTCATGATTCATGATTCAATTCATGATTCATGATTCAATTCATAATTCAATTCATGATTTATTTCATGATTCAATTCATGATTCATGATTCAATTCATGATTCATGATTTAATTCATGATTCAATTTATGATTTATTTCATGATTCATGATTCAATTCATGATTCAATTCATGATTTATTTCATGATTCATGATTCAATTCATGATTCATGATTCATGATTCAATTCATGATTCATGATTCATGATTCAATTCATGATTCAATTCATGATTCATGATTCATGATTCAATTCATGATTCATGATTCATGATTCGATTCATGATTCTTGATTCGATTCAGAAATCATTATTAAATTCATGATTGAATTCATGATTCTTGATTCGTTTCATGATTCATGATTCAATTCATGATTCATGATTCATGATTCAATTCATGATTCATGATTCAATTCATGATTTATGATTCATGATTTGATTCATGATTCATGATTCATGATTCATAATTCATGATTCAATTCATTAATCATGATTCGATTCATGATTCGATTCATGATTCATGATTCGATTCATGATTCATTTCATGCATCATCAAGTCATGATTTATGATTCAATTCATGATTCATGATTCGATTTATGATTTATAATTCGATTCATGATTCATTTCATGATTCATGATTCATTTCATGATTCATGATTCATGATTTAAATTATGATTCAGTTCATGATTCATGATTCAATACATGATTCTTGATTCATGATTTGATTCATGATTCATGATTTGATTCATGATTCGATTCATGATTCATGATTTATGATTCATGATTCATGATTCATGATTCAATTCATGATTCATGATTCATGATTAGATTCATAATTCATGATTCATGATTCAATTCATGATTCATGATTAGATTCATAATTCATGATTTGATTCATGATTCATGATTCATTTCATGATTCATGATTCATGATTCAATTCATGATTCACTTTATAATTCATGATTTGATTCATGATTCGATTCATAATTCATGATTCGATTCATGATTCAATTCATGATTCATGATTCGATTCATGATTCATGATTCCATTCATGATTCATGATTCCATTCATAATTCATGATTCATGATTCAATTCATGATTCATGATTCATGATTCAATTCATGATTCATGATTCGATTCATAAATTATGATTCAATTCATGATTCAATTAATGATTCATGATTCGTTTCATGATTCATGATTCAATTCATAATTCATGATTCATGATTCAATTCATGGTTCGATTCATGATTCATGATTCATGATTCGATTCATGATTTATGATTCAAATCATGATTAATGATTCATGATTCGATTCATGATTCATGATTTATGATTCATGATTCATGATTCAATTCATGATTCATGATTCATGATTCATGATTAGATTCATAATTCATGATTCATGATTCAATTCATGATTCATGATTAGATTCATAATTCATGATTCAATTCATGATTCATGATTCATTTCATGATTCATGATTCATGATTCAATTCATGATTCAATTTATGATTCATGATTCGATTCATGATTCGATTCATGATTCATGATTCAATTCATGATTCATGATTTGATTCATGATTCATGATTCGATTCATGATTCATGATTCATGATTAGATTCATAATTCATGATTCATGATTCAATTCATGATTCATGATTAGATTCATAATTCATGATTTGATTCATGATTCATGATTCATTTCATGATTCATGATTCAATTCATGATTCAATTTATAATTCATGATTTGATTCATGATTCGATTCATGATTCATGATTCGATTCATGATTCAATTCATGATTCATGATTCGATTCATGATTCATGATTCCATTCATGATTCATGATTCCATTCATAATTCATGATTCATGATTCAATTCATGATTCATGATTCATGATTCGATTCATGATTCATGATTCGATTCATAAATTATGATTCAATTCATGATTCAATTAATGATTCATGATTCGTTTCATGATTCATGATTCAATTCATAATTCATGATTCATGATTCATGATTCAATTCATGATTTATGATTCATGATTCGATTCATGATTCATGATTCATGATTCAATTCATGATTCATGATTAATGATTTGATTCATGATTCATGATTCTTGATTCATGATTTAGTTCATGATTCATGATTCAATTCATGATTCAATTCATGATTCATGATTCAATTCATGATTCACGATTCATGATTCAATTCATGGTTCGATTCATGATTCATGATTCATGATTCATGATTTAATTCCTGATTCATGATTCGATTCATGATTTATGATTCAAATCATGATTAATGATTCATGATTCGATTCATGATTCATGATTTATGATTCATGATTCATGATTCATGATTCAATTCATGATTCATGATTCATGATTAGATTCATAATTCATGATTCATGATTCAATTCATGATTCATGATTAGATTCATAATTCATGATTCAATTCATGATTCATGATTCATTTCATGATTCATGATTCATGATTCAATTCATGATTCAATTTATGATTCATGATTCGATTCATGATTCGATTCATGATTCATGATTCAATTCATGATTCATGATTCGATTCATGATTCATGATTCATTTCATGATTCATTATTCAATTCATGATTCAATTCATGATTCATGATTCGATTCATGATTCATGATTCGATTCATGATTCATGATTCCATTCATAATTCATGATTCATGATTCAATTCATGATTCATCATTCGATTCATGATTCATGATTCCATTCATGATTCATGATTCCATTCATAATTCATGATTCATGATTCAATTCTTGATTCATGATTCATGATTCGATTCATAAATTATGATTCAATTCATGATTCAATTCATGATTCATGATTCGTTTCATGATTCATGATTCAATTCATGATTCATGATTCATGATTCAATTCATTAATCATGATTCATGATTCAATTCATGATTCATGATTCATGATTCAATTCATGATTCATGATTAATGATTTGATTCATGATTCATGATTCTTGATTCATGATTTAGTTCATGATTCATGATTCAATTCATGATTCAATTCATGATTCATGATTCAATTCATGATTCATGATTCATGATTCAATTCATGATTCAATTCATGATTCATGATTTGATTCATGATTTAATTCAGGATTCATGATTCATGATTCAATCCATGATTCATGATTCAATTCATGATTCATGATTCATGATTCAATTCATGATTCATGATTCAATTCATAATTCAATTCATGATTTATTTCATGATTCAATTCATGATTCATGATTCAATTCATGATTCATGATTTAATTCATGATTCAATTTATGATTTATTTCATGATTCATGATTCAATTCATGATTCAATTCATGATTTATTTCATGATTCATGATTCAATTCATGATTCATGATTCATGATTCAATTCATGATTCATGATTCATGATTCAATTCATGATTCAATTCATGATTCATGATTCATGATTCAATTCATGATTCATGATTCATGATTCGATTCATGATTCTTGATTCGATTCAGAAATCATTATTAAATTCATGATTGAATTCATGATTCTTGATTCGTTTCATGATTCATGATTCAATTCATGATTCATGATTCATGATTCAATTCATGATTCATGATTCAATTCATGATTTATGATTCATGATTTGATTCATGATTCATGATTCATGATTCATAATTCATGATTCAATTCATTAATCATGATTCGATTCATGATTCGATTCATGATTCATGATTCGATTCATGATTCATTTCATGCATCATCAAGTCATGATTTATGATTCAATTCATGATTCATGATTCGATTTATGATTTATAATTCGATTCATGATTCATTTCATGATTCATGATTCATTTCATGATTCATGATTCATGATTTAAATTATGATTCAGTTCATGATTCATGATTCAATACATGATTCTTGATTCATGATTTGATTCATGATTCATGATTTGATTCATGATTCGATTCATGATTCATGATTTATGATTCATGATTCATGATTCATGATTCAATTCATGATTCATGATTCATGATTAGATTCATAATTCATGATTCATGATTCAATTCATGATTCATGATTAGATTCATAATTCATGATTTGATTCATGATTCATGATTCATTTCATGATTCATGATTCATGATTCAATTCATGATTCACTTTATAATTCATGATTTGATTCATGATTCGATTCATAATTCATGATTCGATTCATGATTCAATTCATGATTCATGATTCGATTCATGATTCATGATTCCATTCATGATTCATGATTCCATTCATAATTCATGATTCATGATTCAATTCATGATTCATGATTCATGATTCAATTCATGATTCATGATTCGATTCATAAATTATGATTCAATTCATGATTCAATTAATGATTCATGATTCGTTTCATGATTCATGATTCAATTCATAATTCATGATTCATGATTCAATTCATGGTTCGATTCATGATTCATGATTCATGATTCGATTCATGATTTATGATTCAAATCATGATTAATGATTCATGATTCGATTCATGATTCATGATTTATGATTCATGATTCATGATTCAATTCATGATTCATGATTCATGATTCATGATTAGATTCATAATTCATGATTCATGATTCAATTCATGATTCATGATTAGATTCATAATTCATGATTCAATTCATGATTCATGATTCATTTCATGATTCATGATTCATGATTCAATTCATGATTCAATTTATGATTCATGATTCGATTCATGATTCGATTCATGATTCATGATTCAATTCATGATTCATGATTTGATTCATGATTCATGATTCGATTCATGATTCATGATTCATTTCATGATTCATTATTCAATTCATGATTCAATTCATGATTCATGATTCGATTCATGATTCATGATTCCATTCATAATTCATGATTCATGATTCAATTCATGATTCATGATTCCATTCATGATTCATGATTCCATTCATGATTCATGATTCCATTCATAATTCATGATTCATGATTCAATTCATGATTCATGATTCATGATTCGATTCATAAATTATGATTCAATTCATGATTCAATTCATGATTCATGATTCGTTTCATGATTCATGATTCAATTCATGATTCATGATTCATGATTCAATTCATGATTCATGATTCATGATTCAATTCATGATTCATGATTCATGATTCAATTCATGATTCATGATTAATGATTTGATTCATGATTCATGATTCTTGATTCATGATTTAGTTCATGATTCATGATTCAATTCATGATTCAATTCATGATTCATGATTCAATTCATGATTCATTTCATGCATCATCAAGTCATGATTTATGATTCAATTCATGATTCATGATTCGATTTATGATTTATGATTTGATTCATGATTCATTTCATGATTCATGATTCATTTCATGATTCACGATTCATGATTTAAATTATGATTCAGTTCATGATTCATGATTCAATACATGATTCATGATTCATGATTTGATTCATAAATTCATGATTCATGATTCATAATTCATGATTCAAATCATTAATCATGATTCGATTCATGATTCGATTCATGATTCATGATTCGATTCATGATTCATTTCATGCATCATCAAGTCATGATTTATGATTCAATTCATGATTCATGATTCGATTTATGATTTATGATTCGATTCATGATTCATTCATGATTCATGATTCATTTCATGATTCATGATTAATGATTTAAATTATGATTCAGTTCATGATTCATGATTCAATACATGATTCTTGATTCATGATTTGATTCATGATTCATGATTTGATTCATGATTCGATTCATGATTCATGATTTATGATTCATGATTCATGATTCAAGATTCAATTCATGATTCATGATTCATGATTAGATTCATAAATCATTATTCAATTCATGATTCAATTCATGATTCATGATTTGATTCATGATTCGATTCATGATTCATGATTCCATTCATGATTCATGATTCAATTCATAAATCATGATTCAATTCATGATTCATGATTCGTTTCATGATTCATGATTCAATTCATAATTCATGACTCATGATTCATGATTCAATTCATGATTAATGATTGATGATTCAATTCATGATTCATGATTCGATTCATGATTCGTTTCATGATTTATGATTCAATTCATGATTCATTTCATGCATCATCAAGTCATGATTCATGATTCAATTCATGATTCATGATTTGATTCATGATTTATGATTCAATTCATGATTCAATTCATGATTCATGATTCATTTCATGATTCATGATTCATGATTCAAATTATGATTCATGATTCAATTCATGATTCATGATTCATGATTCGATTCATGATTCATGATTCATGATTAATGATTCATGATTTAATTCCTGATTCATGATTCGATTCATGATTCAATTCATGATTCATGATTCATGATTTGATTCATGATTCATGATTTGATTCATGATTTATGATTCGTTTCATGATTCATGATTCAATTCATGATTTAGTTCATAATTCATGATTCAATTCATGATTAATGATTTATGATTCAATTCATGATACATGATTCATTTCATGATTTAATTCATGATTCATTTCATGATTTATGATTCATGATTGAATTCATGATTGAATTCATGATTCATGATTCAATTTATGATTCATGATTCAATTCATGATTTATGATTCGATTCATGATTCATGATTCAATTTATGATTCATGATTCAATGCAAGATTCATGATTCGATTCATGATTCATGATTCGATTCATGATTCAATTCATGATTCATGATTCATTTCATGATTCATGATTCATGATTCAATTCATGAATCATGATTTATGATTCGATTCATGATTCATGATTCATAATTCATGATTCAATTTCTAATTAATGATTCGATTCATGATTCATGATTCAATTCATGATTCAATTCATGATTCATAATTCAATTCATGATTCATGGTTTATGATTCGATTCATGATTCAATTCATGTTTCAATTCATGATTCAATTCATGATTCATGATTCATTTCATGATTCATAATTCATGATTCAATTCATGATTCGATTCATGATTCATGATTCGATTCATGATTCATGATTCAATTAATGATTCATGATTTAAATCATGATTCATGATTCAATTCATGATTCATGATTCATGATTCATGATTCAATTCATGATTTGATTCATGATTCATGATTCGATTCATGATTCATGATTCAATTAATGATTCATGATTTAAATCATGATTCATAATTCAATTCATGATTCATGATTCATGATTCAATTCATGATTCAATTCATGATTCATGATTCATTATTCATGATTCAATTCATGATTCATGATTCAATTCATGATTCATGATTCATTTCATGATTCATAATTCAATTCATGATTCGATTCATGATTCATGATTCCATTCATGATTCATGATTCATGATTCAATTCATGATTCATGATTCATGATTCGATTCATGACTCATGATTCATGATTCTTGATTCATGATTTGATTCAAGATTCATGATTCGTTTCATGATTCATGATTCAATTCATGATTTAGTTCATGATTCATGATTCAATTCATGATTAATGATTTATGATTCAATTCATGATTCATTATTCATTTCATGATTTAATTCATGATTCATTTCATGATTCATGATTCATGATTCATGATTCAATTCATGATTCATGATTCAATTCATGATTCATGATTCATTTCATGATTCATAATTCAATTCATGATTCAATTCATGATTCGATTCATGATTCATGATTCCATTCATGATTTATGATTCATGATTCAATTCATGATTCATTATTCAAGATTCGATTCATGACTCATGATTCATGATTCTTGATTCATGATTTGATTCATGATTCATGATTCATTTCATGATTCATGATTCATGATTCAATTCATGATTTAGTTCATGATTTATGATTCAATTCATGATTAATGATTTATGATTCAATTCATGATTCATTATTCATTTCATGATTTAATTCATGATTCATATCATGATTCATGATTCATGATTCAATTCATGATTCAATTCATTATTCATGATTCAATTCATGATTCATGATTCATGATTGGATTCATGATTCATGATTCATGATATATGATTCAATTCATGATTCATGATTCGATTCATGATTCATGATTCAATTCATGATTCATTTAATGATTCAATTCATGATTCATGATTCATGATTCAATTCATGATTCATGATTCATGATTTGATTCATGATTCTTGATTCATGATTTAGTTCATGATTCATGATTCAATTCATGCTTAATGATTTATGATTCAATTCATGATTCATGATTCATTTCATGAATTAATTAATGATTTATTTCATGATTCACGATTCATGATTCAATTCATGATTCTATTCATGATTCATGATTCAATTCATGATTCACGATTCATGATTTGATTCATGATTCAATTCATGATTCATGATTCATGATTCAATTCATAATTCATTATTCGATTCATGATTCATAATTCAATTCATGATTCATGATTCGATTCATGATTCGATTCATGATTCATGATTCATTTCATGATTCATTATTTAATTCATGATTCAATTCATGATTCATGATTCGATTCATGATATATGATTCGATTCATGATTCATGATTCCATTCATGATTCATGATTCCATTCATAATTCATGATTCATGATTCAATTCATGATTCATGATTCATGATTAGATTCATAAATTATGATTCAATTCATGATTCAATTCATGATTCAGGATTCGTTTCATGATTCATGATTCAATTCATAATTCATGATTCATGATTCATGATTCAATTCATGATTCATGATTCATGATTCAATTCATGATTCATGATTCATGATTCAATTCATGATTCATGATTCATGATTCAATTCATGATTCATGATTCAATTCATTAGTCACGATTCATGATTCAATTCATGATTCAATTCATGATTTATGATTCAATTCATGATTCATGATTCATGATTTGATTCATGATTTAATTCATGATTCAATTCATGATTTATGATTCAATTCATGATTTATGATTCATAATTCAATTCATGATTCATGATTCAATTCATGATTCATGATTCAATTCATGATTCAATTCATGATTTAATTCATGATTCATGATTCAATTCATGATTCAATTCATGATTTATTTCATGATTCATGATTCAATTAATGATTCATGATTCATGATTCAATTCATGATTCATGATTCAATTCATGATTCATGATTCCATTCATGATTTAATTCATGATTCATGATTTGATTCATGATTCATGATTCAATTCATGATTCATGATTCCATTCATGATTCATGATTCAATTCATGATTCATGATTCGATTCATTATTCATGATTCGATTCATAAATCATGATTCAATTCATGATTCAATTCATGATTCATGATTCGTTTCATGATTCATGATTCAATTCATAATTCATGACTCATGATTCATGATTCAATTCATGATTAATGATTCATGATTCAATTCATGATTCATGATTTGATTCATGATTCATGATTCTTGATTCATGATTTAGTTCATGATTCATGATTCAATTCATGTTTAATGATTTATGATTCAATTCATGATTCATGATTCATTTCATGATTCATGATTCAATTCATGATTCATTTAATGATTCAATTCATGATTCATGATTCATGATTCAATTCATGATTCATGATTCATGATTTGATTCATGATTCTTGATTCATGATTTAGTTCATGATTCATGATTCAATTCATGCTTAATGATTTATGATTCAATTCATGATTCATGATTCATTTCATGAATTAATTAATGATTTATTTCATGATTCACGATTCATGATTCAATTCATGATTCAATTCATGATTCAATTCATGATTCATGATTCAATTCATGATTCACGATTCATGATTTGATTCATGATTCAATTCATGATTCATGATTCATGATTCAATTCATAATTCATTATTCGATTCATGATTCATAATTCAATTCATGATTCATGATTCGATTCATGATTCGATTCATGATTCATGATTCATTTCATGATTCATTATTTAATTCATGATTCAATTCATGATTCATGATTCGATTCATGATTCATGATTCGATTCATGATTCATGATTCCATTCATGATTCATGATTCCATTCATAATTCATGATTCATGATTCAATTCATGATTCATGATTCATGATTAGATTCATAAATTATGATTCAATTCATGATTCAATTCATGATTCAGGATTCGTTTCATGATTCATGATTCAATTCATAATTCATGATTCATGATTCATGATTCAATTCATGATTCATGATTCATGATTCAATTCATGATTCATGATTCATGATTCAATTCATGATTCATGATTCATGATTCAATTCATGATTCATGATTCAATTCATTAGTCACGATTCATGATTCAATTCATGATTCAATTCATGATTTATGATTCAATTCATGATTCATGATTCATGATTTGATTCATGATTTAATTCATGATTCAATTCATGATTTATGATTCAATTCATGATTTATGATTCATAATTCAATTCATGATTCATGATTCAATTCATGATTCATGATTCAATTCATGATTCAATTCATGATTTAATTCATGATTCATGATTCAATTCATGATTCAATTCATGATTTATTTCATGATTCATGATTCAATTCATGATTCATGATTCATGATTCAATTCATGATTCATGATTCAATTCATGATTCATGATTCGATTCATGATTTAATTCATGATTCATGATTTGATTCATGATTCATGATTCAATTCATGATTCATGATTCCATTCATGATTCATGATTCAATTCATGATTCATGATTCGATTCATTATTCATGATTCGATTCATAAATCATGATTCAATTCATGATTCAATTCATGATTCATGATTAGTTTCATGATTCATGATTCAATTCATAATTCATGACTCATGATTCATGATTCAATTCATGATTAATGATTCATGATTCAATTCATGATTCATGATTTGATTCATGATTCATGATTCTTGATTCATGATTTAGTTCATGATTCATGATTCAATTCATGTTTAATGATTTATGATTCAATTCATGATTCATGATTCATTTCATGATTTAATGCATGATTCATTTCATGATTCACAATTCATGATTCAATTCATGATTCAATTCATGATTCATGATTCAATTCATGATTCATGATTCATAATTTGATTCATGATTCATGATTCATAATTCATGATTCATGATTCAATTCATGATTCATGATTCATAATTTGATTCATGATTCATGATTCATAATTCATGATTCAATTCATGATTCATGATTCGATTCATGATTCGTTTCATGATTCATGATTCAATTCATGATTCATTTCATGCATCATCAAGTCATGATTCATGATTCAATTCATGATTCATGATTCGATTCATGATTTATGATTCAATTCATGATTCAATTCATGATTCATGATTCATGATTCGATTCATGATTCATGATTCATGATTCATGATTCATGATTTAATTCCTGATTCATGATTCGATTCATGATTCATGATTCAATTCATGATTCATGATTCATGATTCAATTCATGATGCAGGATTCATGATTTGATTCATGATTCATGATTTGATTCATGATTTATGATTCGTTTCATGATTTATGATTCAATTCATGATTTAGTTCATAATTCATGATTCAATTCATGATTAATGATTTATGATTCAATTCATGATTCATGATTCATTTCATGATTTAATTCATGATTCATTTCATGATTTATGATTCATGATTGAATTCATGATTGAATTCCTGATTCATAATTCAATTCATGATTCATGATTCATGATTCAATTCATGATTTATGATTCGATTCATGATTCATGATTCAATTCATGATTCATTATTCAATGCATGATTCATGATTCGATTCATGATTCATGATTCAATTCATGATTCAATTCATGATTTATTTCATAATTCATGATTTAATTTATGATTCATGATTCATGATTCAATTCATGATTCATGATTCAATTCATGATTCGATTCATGATTCATGATTCAATTCATGATTCATGATTCATTTCATGATTCATGATTCATGATTCAATTCACGATTCATGATTCAATTCATGATTCAATTCATGATTTATTTCATGATTCATGATTCAATTCATGATTCAATTCATGATTTATTTCATGATTCATGATTCAATTCATGATTCATGATTCATGTTTCAATTCATGATTCATGATTCAATTCATGATTCATGACTCGATTCATGATTCATGATTCGATTCATGATTCATGATTCATTTCATGATTCATTATTCAATTCATGATTCATGATTCGATTCATGATTCATGATTCATGATTCAAATTATGATTCATGATTCATGATTCGATTCATGATTCATGATTCGATTCATAAATCATGATTCAATTCATGATTCAATTCATGATTCATGATTCGTTTCATGATTCATGATTCAATTCATAATTCATGATTCATGATTCATGATTCAATTCATGATTCATGATTCATGATTCAATTCATGATTCATAATTCATGATTTGATTCATGATTCATGATTCTTGATTCATGATTTAGTTCATGATTCATGATTTCATTCATGATTCATGATTCATTTCATGATTCACGATTCATGATTCAATTCATGATTCAATTCATGATTCAATTCATGATTCATGATTCATGATTCGATTCATGATTCGATTCATGATTCATAATTCAATTCATGATTCGATTCATGATTCATGATTCGATTCATAATTCATGATTCATTTCATGATTCATTATTCAATTCATGATTCAATTCATGATTCATGATTCGATTCATGATTCATGATTCGATTCATGATTCATGATTCGATTCATGATTCATGATTCCATTCATGATTCATGATTCCATTCATAATTCATGATTCATGATTCAATTCATGATTCATGATTCATGATTCGATTCATAAATTATGATTCAATTCATGATTCATGATTCGTTTCATGATTCATGATTCAATTCATAATTCATGATTCATGATTCATGATTCAATTCATGATTCATGATTCATGATTCAATTCATGATTCATGATTCATGATTCAATTCATGATTCATGATTCATGATTTAAATTCATGATTCATGAATCTTGATTCATGATTTAGTTCATGATTCATGATTCAATTCATGATTCAATTCATGATTCATGATTCAATTCATGATTCACGATTCATGATTCAATTCATGATTCAATTCATGATTCATGATTCAATTCATGATTCATGATTCATGATTTGATTCATGTTTTATGATTCAATTCATGATTCATGATTCATGATTCAATTCATGATTCATGATTCAATTTATGATTCATGATTCAATTCATGATTCAATTTATGATTTAATTCATGATTCATGATTCAATTCATGATTCAATTCATGATTTATTTCATGATTCATGATTCAATTCATGATTCATGATTCAATTCATGATTCATGATTCAATTCATGATTCATGATTCGATTCATGATTCATGATTCAATTCATTATTCATGATTCAATTCATGATTCATGATTCATTTCATGATTCATTATTCAATTCATGATTCAATTCATGATTCATGATTTGATTCATGATTCATGATTCGATTCATGATTCATGATTCCATTCATGATTCATGATTCAATTCATGATTCATGATTCATGATTCGATTCATGATTCATGATTCGATACATAAATCATGATTCAATTCATGATTCAATTCATGATTCATGATTCGTTTCATGATTCATGATTAAATTCATAATTTATGACTCATGATTCATGATTCAATTCATGATTAATGATTCATGATTCAATTCATGATTCATGATTCATGATTCTTGATTCATGATTTAGTTCATGATTCATGATTCAATTCATGATTAATGATTTATGATTCAATTCATGAATCATGATTCATTTCATGATTCAATTCATGATTCATGATTCAATTCATGATTCATGATTCATAATTTGATTCATGATTCATGATTTATGATTCATGATTCATAATTCATGATTCAATTCATGATTCATGATTCGATTCATAATTCGTTTCATGATTTAATTCATGATTCATTTCATGATTTATGATTCATGATTGAATTCATGATTGAATTCCTGATTCATGATTCAATTCATGATTCATGATTCATGATTCAATTCATGATTTATGATTCGATTCATGAATCATGATTCAATTCATGATTCATGATTCAATGCATGATTCATGATTCGATTCATGATTCATGATTCGATTCATGATTCATGATTCAATTCATGATTCAATTCATGATTTATTTCATGATTCATGATTTAATTCATGATTCATGATTCATGATTCAATTCATGATTCATGATTCAATTCATGATTCATGATTCGATTCATGATTCATGATTCAATTCATGATTCATGATTCAATGCATGATTCATGATTCGATTCATGAATCATGATTCAATTCATGATTCAATTCATGATTTATTTCATGATTCATGATTTAATTCATGATTCATGATTCAATTCATGATTCATGATTCAATTCATGATTCAATTCATGATTTATTTCATGATTCATGATTCAATTTATGATTCAATTCATGATTCATGATTCATGTTTCAATTCATGATTCATGATTCAATTCATGATTCATGACTCGATTCATGATTCATGATTCGATTCATGATTCATGATTCAATTCATGATTCATGATTCATTTCATGATTCATTATTCAATTCATGATTCATGATTCGATTCATGATTCATGATTCGATTCATGATTCATGATTCGATTCATAAATCATGATTCAATTCATAATTCAATTCATGATTCATGATTCGTTTCATGATTCATGATTCAATTCATAATTCATGATTCATGATTCATGATTCAATTCATGATTCTTGATTAATGATTCAATTCATGATTCATGATTCATGATTTGATTCATGATTCATGATTCTTGATTCATGATTTAGTTCATGATTCATGATTCAATTCATGATTAATGATTTATGATTCAATTCATGATTCATGATTCATTTCATGATTCACGATTCATGATTCAATTCATGATTCAATTCATGATTCATGATTCATGATTCGATTCATGATTCGATTCATGATTCATAATTCAATTCATGATTCATGATTTATGATTCAATTCATGATTCATGATTCATTTCATGATTCACGATTCATGATTCAATTCATGATTCAATTCATGATTCATGATTCATGATTCGATTCATGATTCGATTCATGATTCATAATTCAATTCATGATTCATGATTCGATTCATGATTCATGATTCGATTCCTGATTCATGATTCATTTCATGATTCATTATTCAATTCATTATTCAATTCATGATTCAATTCATGATTCATGATTCGATTCATGATTCATGATTCGATTCATGATTCATGATTCGATTCATGATTCATGATTCCATTCATAATTCATGTTTCATGATTCAATTCATGATTCATGATTCATGATTCGATTCATAAATTATGATTCAATTCATGATTCATGATTCGTTTCATGATTCATGATTCAATTCATAATTCATGATTCATGATTCATGATTCAATTCATGATTCATGATTCATGATTCAATTCATGATACATGATTTATGATTCAATTCATGATTCATGATTCATGATTTAAATTCATGATTCATGAATCTTGATTCATCATTTAGTTCACGATTCATGATTCAATACATGATTCATGATTCAATTCATGATTCACGATTCATGATTCAATTCATGATTCAATTCATAATTCATGATTCAATTCATGATTCATGATTTGATTCATGATTTAATTCATGATTCATGATTCATGATTCAATTCATGATTTATGATTCAATTCATGATTCATGATTCATGATTCAATTCATGATTCATGATTCAATTCATGATTCATGATTAAATTCATGATTCAATTCATGATTTATTTCATGATTCATGATTCAATTCATGATTCATGATTCATGATTCAATTCATGATTCATGATTCGATTCATGATATATGATTCCATTCATGATTCATGATTCAATTCATGATTCATGATTCATTTCATGATTCATTATTCAATTCATGATTCAATTCATGATTCATGATTTGATTCATGATTCATGATTCGATTCATGATTCATGATTCGATTTATGATTCATGATTCAATTCATGATTCATGATTCATGATTCGATTCATGATTCATGATTTGATTCATAAATCATGATTCAATTCATGATTCAATTCATGATTCATGATTCGTTTCATGATTCATGATTCAATTCATAATTCATGACTCATGATTCATGATTCAATTCATGATTAATGATTCATGATTCAATTCATGATTCATGATTTGATTCATGATTCATGATTCTTGATTCATGATTTAGTTCATGATTCATGATTCAATTCATGATTAATGATTTATGATTCAATTCATTATATATGATTCATTTCATGATTCAATTCATGATTCATGATTCAATTCATGATTCATGATTCATAATTTGATTCATGATTCATGATTCATGATTCATGATTCATAATTCATGATTCAATTCATGATTCATGATTCGATTCATAATTTGTTTCATGATTCAATTCATGATTCATGATTCGATTCATGATTTATGATTCAATTCATGATTCAATTCATGATTCATGATTCATTTCATGATTCATGATTCATGATTCAAACTATGATTCAGTTCATGATTCTTGATTCAATGCATGATTAATGATTCATGATTCGATTCATGATTCATGAATCATGATTCATGATTCATGATTTAATTCCTGATTCATGATTCGATTCATGATTCATGATTCGATTCATGATTCATGATTCAATTCATGATGCATGATTCATGATTTGATTCATGATTCATGATTTGATTCATGATTTATGATTCGTTTCATGATTCATGATTTATGATTCAATTCATGATTTAGTTCATAATTCATGATTAATGATTTATGATTCAATTCTTGATTCATGATTCATTTCATGATTTAATTCATGATTCATGATTCATGATTCAATTCATGATTTATGATTCGATTCATGATTCATGATTCAATTCATGATATATGATTCAATGCAGGGGCAGCACAGTGGCGTAGTGGTTAGCACGTCTGCCTCACAGCATTGGGGTCATGAGTTCAATTCCCGACCATGGCCTTATCTGTGTGGAGTTTGTATGTTCTCCCTGTGTTTGCGTGGGTTTCCTCCGGGTGCTCCGGTTTCCTCCCACACTCCAAAAACATACTGGTAGGTTAATTAGCTGCAATAAAAAAATAATAAAAAAAAAAAAAAAAAAAATTGACCCTAGTCTCTCCCTCCCTCTCTGTATGTCTGTGTGTATGAGTGTGTGTATAGTAGGGAATTTAGACTGTGAGCTCCAATGGGGCAGGGACTGATGTGAATGAGTTCTCTGTACAGCGCTGCGGAATTAGTGGCGCTATATAAATAAATGATGATGATGATGATGATGATGATGATTCATGATTCGATTCATGATTCATGATTCGATTCATGATTCATGATTCGATTCATGATTCATGATTCAATTCATGATTTAGTTCATGATTCATGATTCAATTCATGATTCATGATTTATGATTCGATTCATGATTCATGATTCATGATTCATAATTCATGATTCAATTCCTGATTCATGATTCGATTCATGATTCATGATTCAATTCATGATTCAATTCATGATTCATAATTCAATTCATGATTCATGGTTCATGATTCGATTCATGATTCAATTCATGATTCAATTCATGATTCATGATTCGATTAATGATTCATGATTCATTTCATGATTCATAATTCATGATTCAATTCATGATTCGATTCATGATTCATGATTCGATTCATGATTCATGATTCAATTAATGATTCATGATTGAAATCATGATTCATGATTCAATTCATGATTCATGATTCATGATTCGATTCATGATTCATAATTCAATTCATGATTCATGATTCACGATTCAATTCATGATTCAATTCATGATTCATGATTCATGATTCATGATTCAATTCATGATTCATGATTCAATTCATGATTCATGATTTATTTCATGATTCATAATTCAATTAATGATTTAATTCATGATTCGATTCATGATTCATGATTCCATTCATGATTCATGATTCATGATTCAATTCATGATTAATGATTCATGATTCAATTCATGATTCATGATTTGATTCATGATTCATGATTCTTGATTCATGATTTAGTTCATGATTCATGATTCAATTCATGATTAATGATTTATGATTCAATTCATGATTCATGATTCATTTCATGATTTAGTGCATGATTCATTTCATGATTCACAATTCATGATTCAATTCATGATTCATGACTCAATTCATGATTCATGATTCATAATTTGATTCATGATTCATGATTCATAATTCATGATTCAATTCATGATTCGATTCATGATTTATGATTCAATTTATGATTCAATTCATGATTCATGATTCATTTCATGATTCATGATTCATGATTCAAACTATGATTCAGTTCATGATTCATGATTCGATTCATGATTCATGATTCATGATTCATGATTTAATTCCTGATTCATGATTCGATTCATGATTCATGATTCAATTCATGATTCATGATTCATGATTCAATTCATGATTCATGATTCATTTCATGATTTAATGCATGATTCATTTCATGATTCACAATTCATGCTTCAATTCATGATTCATGATTCAATTCATGATTCATGATTCATGATTCGATTCATGATTCATGATTCATGATTCATGATTTAATTCCTGATTCATGATTCGATTCATGATTCATGATTCAATTCATGATTCATGATTCATGATTCAATTCATGATTCATGATTCATTTCATGATTTAATGCATGATTCATTTCATGATTCACAATTCATGCTTCAATTCATGATTCATGATTCAATTCTTGATTCATGATTCATGATTCATTTCATGCATCATCAAGTCATGATTCATGATTCAATTCATGATTCATGATTCGATTTATGATTTATGATTCAATTCATGATTCAATTCATGATTCATGATTCATTTCATGATTCATGATTCATGATTCAAACTATGATTCAGTTCATGATTCATGATTCAATTCATGATTCATGATTCATGATTCATGATTTAAATTCTGATTCATGATTCGATTCATGATTCATGATTCGATTCATGATTCATTTTATGATTCATGATTCATGATTCAATTCATGATTCAGTTCATGATTCATGATTCAATTCATGATTCATGATTTATGATTCGATTCATGATTCATGATTCATGATTCATAATTCATGATTCAATTCCTGATTCATGATTCGATTCATGATTCATGATTCAATTCATGATTCAATTCATGATTCATAATTCAATTCATGATTCATGGTTCATGATTCGATTCATGATTCATGATTCATGATTCATAATTCATGATTCAATTCCTGATTCATGATTCGATTCATGATTCATGATTCAATTCATGATTCAATTCATGATTCATAATTTAATTCATGATTCATTGTTCATGATTCGATTCATGATTCAATTCATGATTCAATTCATGATTCAATTCATGATTCATGATTCGATTAATGATTCATGATTC